>NW_027419754.1:0-120597 GCF_009905375.1 Apium graveolens | reverse complement strand
CACTTATACAAATTAAAAGGCATGAAATTTACAATTAGCCCCCTATTTGCATCCACTAGTAATCAACATGACTTATAATTTCCTACAACATTTAAGAATTGTAGCTTAAATACAAAGACTGGAATGTGCTACAATACTAAACTTATTTTTAAGTAAAGCTACTCCATCAACAGATAGCCAAAGTGGTCTTATCCGTTGAGGCTACAAACACTAGTTTTCTACTTAAGTGTTTGTTTAACTTATCATCAAACTAATACACATGTATTCCTAACAATCTCCCCCTATTTATGTCTACTAGAATTGTAGGCATAAATTCAGGGTTAACTTGATGATAACAAAACACTTAACAAAAGTATAAATTGAAACTAAGTAGAAATATAAAAGTGCTGCAAAAGTGTATGTACTGAGATAGAGTTGAAGATTTACAGTGTTTCCAAGGGTGCTCTTCTAGCCTGAGCAAATCATTTTCTTTTCCTTTGTTCCCTTGTTTTCTTCCCTATCCTCTTGTCATTTTCCTCTACTTGGAGTTAGAGTTGTCTGTAAAATCCAGCCTCATCTTCATCACTGATATCCAACTTAGATTGCATTCCTTGAGAGTTTCATTACTGGCAATCTTAAGCTAGTCTTTAAGTCTGAAAAATCTTCGGACTCCTTTATTGTCTCTGAACTCCATCAACCAATGAGGTGATTTATGAATTGTAATTCCATGCTCTGGGATGAGTAATGTTCTAGGCAAGGAATTTGACTCCCTCCAAGTCTTCCTTATGTTGGCAATCTTGTTGAGAACCTCAGTCTTGGCACCTCTGGTAAAACCAGTGTCCCTTTTTATGGCTGAGTAAACTCTAATCAAGGTAGAGTAGCCCTCATTTAGAATTCTTTGAAGAGGCCAAGTCCTTTCCACACTTCCTTTATATTTGAACACTAGCCTTTCTGGTAGCTGTCTGTAGGCACCTATTCCCCTTACTTCCTCCAGCTCATCCAGGTAGAGTTCAATATCTGTAAATTCTTTTAAGTCACAAATGTGAACATAATCATCCTTTGAGATTTGTGGCTTAGGCTTAGGCTTTTGTTTCTGAGTGAATTTCCTTGAGGTTGGGGGAGGTATGGATTTTTTTATTTGTCTTTTCTGTTCCTTTGGTGGTGGAGGAGTGGTTAAGAAGGTAGGCAATTGATTTTTTGATTTGTCTTTTCTGTTCCTTGTGGTGAGGGATATCCGTTGAAGAAGGAAAAGAAGTAGAAATTGAAAGTGACATAATTGTTGAATCTGTGTGGATTGATTTTAAATTAAGTGACACAGATTCTTCAAGTAAGTCTGAAAGAATGGCTGGTGATCCAACAAATCATCTAAAAGATGATGATCACCAGTACTTAAGTGGGGCTCATCCCTGAGTTGTAAAGAGGGAGAATCAGGAAATGATGAAAATCATGTCCACATCCAAAGAAGGTGATGGAGAACTTGGTGTTTGATGTATATCAATTATGAGAGAATGGGGATGTGACTCCACATTTGTTGGAGCCACATCAAACTGAATTTGGGAAGGCATAGATACAAGTGATTGTATCTGTGCAGTGTGTGCACCTAGTGATTATTCTAGGGTTTTGACCTTCTTTCTCCTTGTGAAGGTTTTTATAGGTGAGTGTGTGGCTTCAGTGTCCCTCCCCCTTTTGTTCTGTGTCCCTGGTTGGGGACTATTTTCAATCGTTACACCCTTTTGGGAGGGTGCAACTAGGGATGAGTTTGAATCCTTCTCAACCACAACAGTCTTTTGAGAAACTGGGGTTTGGCTTGTTTGGGTAACACTCACCTCTCCTACCTTATTCTGGGGTTTTTCTTTATGTTCACCCCTCCCCTCACCACTAACACTCTTTTCACGCCCCTCAGGGTTTATAGTAGTTGTTACAACTATTTTTTTTTAAGAGACAACAGAGGTGGCTTTCTTTGACTTGGATTTGGAAATTTTGGGTTTGGTGGCCTTGTAGGAATCTTTTGGGGCATTGATACAGATCCCATGGCCACACCTGAAGACAAAGAAATGGTAGGGTTGGAAGTAGTAGGAGTTGAAGAAGTATTTACCTCACTTACCTGAGGTGCATCCATTATTGGTAAATATACCAATGGCACCTTATTGTTGAGGTCAATCCATAAAAGGTCTACAAGGACCCTCTTCTTTTGGACCCAGCATTTGAGCTTATTACTCTCATTATTGATGACCAAACCTTCAGCAACATAGTTAGCCAATAATATAAAGAATCTAGCATAATAGATGTTTTGAGCTCTATTAGCCTTGTTACCTAATTCGGTACCTAATTCTAGCATAACATAGTTGCTAAAATTATAGTACCTATCAGAAACTAGCATATAGAGCATATTAACAAGAGCTGAGGTTATAGCATCAAAGTTGCTAATTTTCCCAGAGAAAACCTTGATAAAGGCATCACTGAGAAAACTCCACTCCTTCCTAAGGCATTTTCTCTTAATACTGCCTAAACTGGTGGAATTAAGGGAATAGCCTATGGAATCTAACATGCTAGATACATCATTATCAGTGTGTGGTGTCATGGCATTATTTTCAAGTAATTTAAAGCAAGACTGTATATCATCAGAGTTAATACAGTAATCTTTACCTTTGAGAGAGAAAAAATGGTCATATCAGTGGAGTTGAACTCAGCAGTTGTCCATATCTCCTCAACTACCTCATAGTATATTGTTGGGGCCTCCAGCTTTGTATAGCTTAGTTTACAGTTCTTGATGAAATCCATCATCTTGTGGTAGTCTGAGTGAGCTTCATTCTTTTCCACCAAAGCTAGGAAATTGTTCTTCTCATTGACAAACCCGGATTGGGACATCATCTTTACTACTGGTGCCATTGTTGTGGGTATGAAGTTGCAGAGAAAAGTTGGAGAAGAAGAGTAAAAGCTTTTGAAAATTCAAGAAAGCGTAAAGTGAAAATAAGAAATCAAAAGGGCTTTTATACTTTCTCAAATTAAAACATATAGAAAATGATTAAACAATATTTTGGGTAAATTACAACCGTTTAAGAATTAAGGAAAAACTATAGGTATTCTAAAAACTACCCGTTAATACATATACATACAGCTGTATACATGTATCAACGGATAAGAAAATAGAATCAACGGTTGTGATTCACTTGAATCCACTGATGTGACACTTCAACGGATAAGGTAAACTGTCATCCGTTGAAGAGTAACACAGTTTTATCTATCGAAGGATAAAATTTCCAGAAATGTAATTGTCTTTCAACGGATAATGGACATCCGTTGATAGAACAACTTTGGCTTTCAACGGATAGGGAATATCCATTGATATAATAAAGTTAACTTAAAGCCAACTTTGCTCTTGCAATAAATTCATTTCAGGCTGCATATCAAATTACAATTTGGACATGAATTTAAGAATAATTAAGCATACACAGCTCACTAACCAACCTTGTGAATGTTGATTCATCAAGTGGCTTGGTAAAAATGTCTGCAATTTGTTTTTCACTTGGAACAAAATGAAGTTCCACTGTACCATTTATCACATGTTCCCTTATGAAGTGGTATTTGATGTCAATGTACTTGGTTCTTGAATGCTGCACTGGGTTTTCAGTAATGGCAATGGCACTTGTCTTGTCACAGAATATTGGAATTTTGTCAACATTTAGCCCATAGTCAAATACTTGATTCCTCATCCATAATATTTGTGCACAGCAACTACCTGCAGCAATGTACTCAGCCTCTGCTGTTGATGTAGAAACAGAATTTATGCTTCTTACTGAACCATGATACAAGCTTATTCACTAGAAATTGACAGGTGCCAGTTGTACTTTTCCTGTCTATTTTGCAACCATACATAATCTGCATCTGAGTAGCCAATTAGATCAAAACCAGACTCTCTAGGGTACCAAATTCCTAGATTTGGAGTCCCTTTGAGATATCTGAAAATTCTTTTAATAGCAACTAAGTGAGATTCTCTAGGATCAGCTTGAAATCTAGCACAAAGACATGTAGCAAACATTATATTAGGTCTACTAGCAGTTAAATATAGAAGTGAACCAACCATGCCTCTATAGCTTAATGTCCACAGACTTTTCAGCCTTGTTTAATTCAAGCTTAGTGGCAGTGGCCATAGTAGTTTTTGCAGATGAACATTCCATTAAGTCAAACTTCTTTAAAAGATCATAAATATATTTAGTTTGACTAATGAAAATTCCACCACTAACTTGTTTAACTTGTAAACCAAGAAAATAAGTTAGCTCTCCCATCATGCTCATTTCATATTTACTTTGCATTAAATTAGCAAACTTTTTACAAAGTTTATCATCTGTAGAACCAAATATAATATCATCTACATAAATTTGAACAAGTATTGTAGAGCCATTAGAATTTCTAAAGAAAAGAGTTTTGTCAACAGTACCTCTAGTGAAGTGATTAGCTAGAAGAAATTTTGACAAAGTCTCATACCAGGCTCTAGGTGCTTGCTTTAGTCCATAGAGTGCTTTCAACAGATAATACACATGGTCTGGAAAATTTGGATCTTCAAACCCTGGAGGTTGACCCACATAGACTTCTTCCTCCAATTCTCCATTCAGAAATGCACTCTTGATATCCATTTGATAGGCTTTGAAATTGGCATGGCCTGCATAGGCTAGAAAAATTCTGATGGCTTCAAGTCTTGCAACAGGAGCAAATGTCTCATCAAAATCTATTCCCTCTTGTTGCGAGTAGCCCTTAACAACCAATCTAGCTTTATTCCTTATAACAATGCCATTTTCATTTATCTTGTTTCTGAACACACATTTTGTGTCAATAGAACTCTTGTTATTTGGCTTGGGTACCAGCTTCCATACTTTGTTCCTCTCAAATTGGATTAACTTCTCTTGCATTGCTAAAATCCAATCTGGATCCAATAGAGCTTCTTCCACTCTCTTAGGTTCCTCCTGTGATAGAAACTATTGTATAGACATTCATCTTGAGTAGCCCTTCTTGTTTGCACTTTAGATGTTGCATCACCAATGATAAGTTCAAAGGGATGACTCTTGGTCCATTTCCTTTGAGGTGGTAGATTAGCTCTAGATGAGGTGGCCTCAGTATTGTCATGATGTGAGATAGAGTGTTGATTAGTTGAGATTCCCCCTGAGTTGGTCCTTTGCAGGGAACTAGGAGTTCTATCAACTGATGATCTAATTTGATTATCCGTTGATGAACTATGATCAACGGATGCTCTATTATGTACTTCAACGGATGATGCACTTTGTGAAAGAGATATGTCCTAAGTCCAATCACGTATGAGGATTTAGGAATAACTTTTATGTAATCTGTTTTGATTTCATTTATATTAATAAAAGACTTGTTTTGTTTTTTATTACGGGCTCTATCTATTTAAGTGTTTAAATAAGATATACCATAGTTTAGAGTAAAGCTTTTATGGATTATGATGAGATCATAATAGTGAGACCTAAAAGATGATAACTCTAAACTTAAATAGTTCCTGGTCATAGGATTACTAACTGGTAATTAATAATCCGCAAAGATTGGTACATACTATGCTTGCTCCCTTCAGGAGGATGTCTGTTCTCATAGGCATTTATGTGGTGACACTATAGCTAGTATGTAGGTGCTTATTATAGAATAAGTTCACTGAACATGACTCGCACAGCTGAACAACTGATGGAGTTCACTCACGTGTCAGCAGTTGTTCACATAGTGATAGTTGTACAAGTATCCTTAGACTTGAGGTCATCATAGTCATCTTGTGTACACTGAACTATGCTTTGGTTTAGTTCTTAGTCTCCAGGGACAATTATTAGGGCTCTACTGGGTATAGGAATTTGTACATGAAGATAGTGTATGATCAATAAAGCATCTACCCCTTCCAGTGAAGGAAGAGAATGTTCTAAGCTGATCCACTTATGCTAGTTCAGGAATCTCTGGCCAGAGTGAATGAAATTAGAAAGGAGTTTCTAATTTACATAGAACTGAGCATAGTGAATGGAAAAGCAAATGATTAAATTAGATAGGCTTGACACAAGATCCATGCCTTGTATTTAATCAGGACATTGGTGGGTAGAAGGAGTTAATTGTACGGTAACTATTCACTGACAGGTTCTTGGTATTCTAAGCAGTGAATTCATATTATCCGGATAGTCGCGATATGTTGAGAAGCATCACTCACGATGTAGAATAAATATAATTAATCAGATAATTATATTTAGTGAATTTTAATATTCATATAAATAATTAATAAAAAGTTTATTATTATTTATTTCTACTACTGGCATAATATTGAACCTACAGGGTCACACCATAAAAGAATATTTCCTTTGATGAATAATGAGAGAGAGAATTATTTTTTCTAAATAGTTAAGAAAAAGGAATAATGATTAAAATAGTTTTAATTATTATTAAAGCATTTTATGAAGATAAAATGTGGGGGTTAAAATATATAAAGATATATTATAAAACCCTAGGAGAGTCCTATAAATAGAATGAGATGGATGGCTCATTTGACAAGACACACAATTTTGGTTTTGTGAAAACCCTAGCCTCCATCTTCTTCTTCTCTCTCTCTCCCAAAACTCCATTTTTATAAAAGCTTAGTTTTATAAAAAGGTTCATCGAAGAGGATCGTTCTTGGTGGATACCGGTAGAGTGCTTCACACACTGAGGAGCAACTGCTAGCACTCCAATTTTATAAAGCTTCGATTCACGAGGTATGGTTTCGATTCCTCAGTTTTTCCCTTTTATATGTTTTTTATATGTGCGGTATATGGTTTTTACGGAATAATTGTTATTTCACGCTTCCGCTCATCCGTAAATTCCTTCATTGGCATCAGAGCTAGGTTCTGCATATAGAGATTCATATAAAAAATTTCAGATTTTTTAATGCATGTATGGATTTATTATGATTTTTGCAAGTTTATTTGGATTTAATTATGAATTAATTCGAAATAATTTTTGCATGAGATTTTGACTACTGATCTGGGTTCTACAAGTGTTGTAGATCATCTAGATATTTTTTTCATAATTTTGTGATGTGTAGATTATTTGTTATGAATTTTTTAAAATTGTTTTAATTAAAATTCATAAAATAATTATGCATGTGAATAATTATGATTAAAATTTGCACAAGGACCCATGGCTGATTTGGTATTTTTCTGCTACTCCCTGATTTAAGAAATCATATTATTTTGATTTTTATTAATTTATTAATTAACTGTTAATTAATTTATTAATAATAAAATTAAAATAATAAAAAATATTAATAAGAGTTATTAATATGGGAGTAAAGGGAAAGGGGGGTTACATCTCCTAAATTGAAACAGCAGCAGAAAGGCAACAGGCATTAGCAGGAAGAAGAAACAGAAATAAAAAAAACCTGCTGCGGCTGTGCAGGCGCGTGCGCTGCACGCGGGGAAGGGGTGAGTTGCGCATTCCGTGAATGTGTTACACACTGTTGTGGATTTACGGAATGCGTTACACGCGTAAATGGCTCAACAGTGTTGTAACGCATTACGTACATGCGTTACAGCCCGTATGTCCACATTAAATTTGATTTTTTGGGAGTTTCGTAACTCCATTTTGGGCGTGCAATATATCGTTGGATTCGTTTTTCCGAGACGGATCTAATGGAGTGGTCAAATATTTTTTATATAAAAGTTTTGAACTTTTTATATTCCCGAAAGTGTTTTAAAGCTTGTTTTAATTGTTTTAATTGCTTTTAAATGCTATAATAAATCCATACATCAATATATCAATGTGTGACATGATATTATTTGCATGCTTACTTGTTTATTTATTTTTATATATGAGATATGAGATATATGCCTGTGTTTACCATGCGATGATAGATTTAGGTGAACTTAAATCAATATAAGGCGTGCTCTAGAAAATCTAGAATAGAAATCGTTTCTTGCCTTGACAATAATATATGAATACAATCATGAGATTCTTGTGTTTATGAAACACGTAATTAAATATGAATTTTCAATTTTGAGAGAAAGGATGATTCTGTCAACAACAGATTTCTATCTGTAAGAAAGGGTTATTAAGTGACGCCTCTTGACAATGCTCCACCCGATCTGGGAATCATCTGATTATCGATTATTGATTTGAAATATTTAATTTAAAAGGAAGAATCTCTTTATAATATGATTATGATTGTAACGTAATATAATCCCTCTAAAATTAAATAATATCAAGTAGTAATTGGCCAATGATACAACGGGCTTGTGTCGGTCATAGCCTTCCAACATGATAGAAAGTGGTTCTTATTTTAAATCATTGTCGTTTCGTGCTACAGCCGAGGGCTTTGATTTTGAAATAAGAAATACTTGTCTATTACATAGAGATGTGTACATTGAATTAGAATCTAAAGGTCGTTACGTGCCACAGCCGTGGGCCGTTGGAGACTGATTCAATTGTACAGAATGTTGGGTTAGACTTGACTTAGAATATTGAGTTTGTCGTGCCAAAGCCGTGACTCAAGTATTCAAGAGGCTAAAGTTTGATTAGGGAATAACATAAGATGTAATTGACAAGAGTTGTCTGCCTATTGAACATTACATGGCGGTTCGTGCCACAGCCGAGGTTGTGTGATGGAATGTAGGATCCCTATTCCCACTAGCATTATGAATGCTTAATTTTTCACGTAGGGGGTTTAATAAATTAGATAAACTAGTGGGAGCCACTTATGAATAAAGACCCGATTCATATAGTGTTTTGAAATGAAATTGAATATTTGCTAAGTGTTGTTATGTGTTTATCATTTACAGATTTATTATATACGTTATGTCTTCTGCACTATCACTCCGGAGTATACTAGATGCTCACAAGTTGACTGGTCCTAATTTTGCTGACTGGCTTCGAAACTTAAGAATTGTTCTCAGGGTGGAGAGCTGAAATATGTGCTTGACTCATCTAAGCCTACTGAACCTGCTAACGATGCACATAATGATGAACATGTTGTGTATCGTAAGTGGATAGATGATGCAAATGTTGCTCAATGCATCATGCTAGCTTCCATGAACATTGAGCTACAGAAGCAACATGAGCATATGGATGCTCACACTATCCTAATGCATCTACAAGAGTTGTATGATGTGGCGGGGAGGACAGATCGATATGAGATATCGAAGGAGCTGTTCGGTTGTAGGATGTCTGAGGGATCATTTGAATGACCATGTACTTAAGATGATCAATTTGATTGAACGTTTTGGACATCTTGGTTTTGCCATGGATGGGGAGCTGAGCCAAGACTTGGTCTTGCAATCACTTCCGGGTTCGTTTTCGCAGTTTGTTGTGAACTTTCACATGAATAAGCTGGATGTCAGCCTGGCTGAACTCCACAACATGTTGAAGACTGCGGAATCGAATTTTCCCCCTAAGAAGAGTTTTGTTCTTCTAATTGGTGAAGGTTCCAATCCTAAGAAAAGGAAGAGGAACCCTTCCAAGAAGAAGAAAGTAGGTGAAGAAAAGCCGGTTCCACCAAAAGCTGAAGACCCCAAGAGCAAAGTTGTTTGCTTTCACTGTAACAAGGTGGGGCACTGGAAGAGGAACTGCAAGGTTTACCTTGCAGAGTTGAAGAAGAAGAAGGGGAGTGAGACTACCACTTCTGATTCAGGTATGTTCATGATATAAATGAATATGTCATTAAGTCAAATTTCTACTTGGGTATTAGATACCGCCTGTGGTTCTTACATCTGCAATTCGTTGCAGGGACTAAGGAGAAGTAGGACTCTTGAGGAAGAGGAGGTGATTCTACTGATGGGAAATGGAGCAAGAGTTGTTGTTGAAGATGTAGGATCTTTTATACTAAGGGCATTAGCCACCATTTTGGCTTTCCCTGGATGATAAAGAATCTCATAATCGTAATCCTTGATTAGCTCTAACCACATTCTCTGGCGCATGTTGAGCTCTTTCTACGTGAAAATGTACTAGAGCACTTATGGCTTATGTAAATCTCGCACTTCTCTCCATACAAGTAGTGCCTCAAATCTTTAGGGCAAAACTATTGCCATGAGCCCAAGCTCATGGGTGGGGATATCGAATTTTATATTTCCTTAATTGTCTTGACGCGTACGCGATTACCTTGTTGTGCTGTATAAGAAGCACCCTAATTCCTTAAGCGAAGCGTCACTATAATTCACAAAATCTCCTTTTTCATCCGGCAACGCCAACATAGGGGCCGCCACCAACCTTTGCTTTAGTTCTTAAAAGCTTTTCTCGCATTTCTCTGTCCATTCAAACTTCTCAGTCATACGAGTAAGCCGCGTTAAAGGGGTTACTATCTTTACGAACTTGAACGAACCTCCGGTAGTAATCGGCCAATCCTACCTCTGGTAGTCGCCCTAACCATATTCATCAATTCCTCAGTGGTCCTTTATTTATTCTTGTCAGGATCCTCCACGGGATTCTTCTCAGCAACAATCCCTTCTAGGACAACATCCTCAACCGCTACATCCTCAATATGAACATCATCCGGTCCCGCGTTAGGACGCTCTATCGGATCCATAATCTGATCTCCAATAAGTAATAAAACATCATCGCGTTGTTGCTCCTCAACCTCAGGGTTCGGAGTCCCGCTACCATATACGATAACGAACTACGCTTCCATCACGATATTTATAAGGGTTCCCATAAGGGTTCTAACTGTCAATACTACGTTAGGTAGTCCGACTATGAACTTGGCAAAAGTTCTTATTATCTTAGTGAACTTATTATTTTAACGTCATACCATCTCTGAGGTTTATAACGCTTAGCTCTGATACCATTTCTGTAACACCCCCAAATCCGGGGTCGGGGATTCAGGTTGTCACGAGTTCCATTTCACTTATCAATACTTAATCTTAACAGTCAACCAACTAATGCGTATTGTGACCCCAAATATACACACACACACCACAAGTTATAGTCTCAGAGATGAATACCAAAAATAACACAAGTCATTTTATTCCACATTTATAAACCATTTCACCATAAAAAAGGTTTGTGAATAATTTACATATTCTTTGCCATTATTACAATTCATAAATATACATAAGTCTGGCACAACAAAAGTTGAAAGCCAAGCCTACTGGTAGCTCCTACCTCAGCTACAACGGCATCAACGCCTACAGGAAACTGCGGAACGTTTCCTAACCGCTCACGAATTGGGAGCTTGATCCTGTTCATCTTGTCTATCTGTTGTTGTGTGATGAAAGAAGAAAGCAAGGGTGAGCAACAAGCCCACCGAAATAATATGTATAATAATTAACAATATATGAGCATCTTCATAGTACTCATGAAAGTCTTGGTCAAAAAGAAATGAACCAAGTTTGTTATCTTAACGCGACCAAGTCGCAAAATATTCAGTATATATACATATACTTTTCACAATCTTTGAAATCCTCTGACATGTATAATATACACAGAGTTCCAGTTTATAATTGTATAAAAATATCGTTGCAAGGTGATCTCATATATCTAACCTTGTCTCAACGTTTTTCTGAAAATCTTTGACATGCATAAGATAATCATTTACTAGATATAAGTTTAAAAGATGAAGTTACAAGATACTCCAATATACTTATATCTTTTCCAAATACTACTTGAACTACCACCGTTCAAGTTATAATCAGTTTCAAAAGTTCATCACACTGATGAGACTACAAGATAAGACTTGAATAGATTCAATCTTTGAAATATCATTTGAAAGAAATGAAGTTACGAGATACTTCATTAAGTCCCGATATATATATATACACCTATATATATATACATTTCATACACTCCTCGAAAACCTCTGTTATAAAATTATAAACAGAGTTGCAATATCCAATGAATTTGGAAAGGAGAAAACCTTGGCATAAACCTGATATCTTGCTGATCAGGAAAAGATACCAATAAGTAACCTTTTCTACTAGTAGATGGACGAATTCCCCACTGGTCATCACCCTGGCCACATTAGGACCTATGCTGGACTGCCACTCAGCCACTTACGCATTGATGGACTCCTACTGAGCCACTTACACTTTCATGGACGCCCACTGAGCCCATGTTGCTTATGCCGACTCAAATAGATGAACTTACTTCCCGAACGATGGGCAAGTAATCAAGATGTTTTCTCAAAATAGCAACCTCGTTGTGAATGTAAAATACACCACTGAGCCGGATCCCTCAGGTTTTGAGCGAGTATTTAAATCCCCTTCGAAAGGAAGATCTTAAATATAAAAATGAGTTTTGGGTTCCGCTCTAACTTTTAAAAATCATTTTGAAGACTCGAAAACATTTTTAAGAATGTTTGGAGTAATGCTGATTTAATGAAATAAATCAGTCCCGATATATTAGAAAATATCTGAATATTATTATTTAAATAATATTCCCATAAAGGATAATCTCTATAAAAATAATTGAAGTAGAAGTTTTAAAACTCATACTTGAAATGAATAATAAATAACCAAAGATATACATATACGAAAGTACGATCTTTATTTGAATAATCAAAATAAGTTTGATTATCGAAACATTATTCTTTAATAAAATAAAGAATATTATTTAACAAAATAAGCGGAGTCATAAGTCCTCGAATGAATATTCAAATTAATATTCATTAAATAAAATAAACGGAGTCATAAGTCCTCGAATGAATATTCAAAATAATATTCATTAATTAAAATAAAGTTTTCGAATAAACCTTATTCGATTAATAGTTTTGAAAAATATCTATATATACATATATATATAATATACTTGGGAACATCGACTCCCGGTTTTAGAAAATGTTCGCCTTTGGGTCCCCTATACTAAGGGTATACGCAATTACTGCTTATCTCTAGCATAGGTATTATGCAACTTATAAGTATTTGAATCAACAGTTAGATATCAAGATTACGAAATAGACATGCATATATACCATATCACATGCTCCAATATATCGCAAGATTTGCTAATAACAATCATGCACTTATCACAAGATAATGCATATACATATATTTACATCACAACAACAGTATAACGGGTAGAAAACTTGCCTGAGCGACTGGGGGTGGTAAAAGGCCTGGGACGAGCCTGGTAACCTATAAACAATATATAAGTTAGAATTAAACCAAAGTCGCTTAAGAATCTATACTTTAACCAACTAGACTCTAACGCTCGCTTCTGCGCTTAACGATTCACTTAAGTCGCTCGAGTACCCTCGGCTCCACCATTTTTAATAAATTAACCATTACGAATTTTAAGGCGATTCTTTCACGAGTACTTTACCAACTTCCTAATCCACATTAAATAATTGTTTTGTAATCCAATTAGTCTTTTAGGGGCCTTAACCAAGGTTTCAAAGTAAGACGAGGGGTAATGGTCCGTTCGCGAAACGCCGTTACTTAAAACGGCCGTTTCTCCTAAACCGTACATCGGATTCAAGCGAATCACATATCAAAACGAAGCTTGTAACATGAACTATCTAATCATGGTAATGGTCAAAAACTAACAGTGAATTCACTGGTCCTGATGTTAAGAACAAAAGCAGTCTAAGGTAAATCGGGCATTACGACGACTATGTTTACGCGATTACCAAATTTGTACAACTCCAAATCAATCACCAACCAACTCATAACCATCAATACAACAAAACTTCACATAAACCATACCACATCAGTCCATAAACTCCAAGTTTTTCAACTCAAAAACCACAATCAAGACCTATGAACTATAATCAAGCTTCAATTACCAAAACACTTCCAAATCAACCAAACTACTAATAATCACAATCTATGCTTCTCATTTCACAAAACCAACCATTAAACTTACTAATAAATAAATTAAAGGCTAGGGTTTGAAGTTTATACCTTCCTTGGGAGGTGTTAAGTTGCTAGGAAGCCTTAGGGAGCCTCCTATAAGCTTGATCTTTCCAAAGAAATCAAGAACACAAAGTTAGGCTTTGAAGTTTCTAAAAGTCCGATTGAAAGAACTGTAAAAATGAGGGTCTTACCATGCTTATTTGGACGAGACTTGTGAACAAGAGTTGTAGGCCATCTCAATACCTTTCCAACGAGCTATAGAACACAACATTTGAGTGAGAAATGAAGGAGATACAGTAGTTTTAATGTGCTGGTTCTGTTTTGGCCGAGAGCAATGGAAATGGGGGAGGAAATGCTTTTGCTTTCTTGTGTTGGTGGAATAATGTGGTGGATAATGATGGGTTGTCTTGATATTTGCTAGGTTAATAATAAACAAAGGAGTTAGTGGAAGATGATCTCATCATTTGCCATGTGTTGGTGATTTGTGGTGAGATGAGATCATCCCTAGTTAACTAGATAAGTAACTAGCCATTCCTTCCTAACTATCACTTGGTTTCTTGTTTGATCAACCATCCACTTGCCTTGCCACTTGCAAAGGTATTTACAAGAGTCATTATTATTTCTTTGTCCGGTTATCACTCAATCTCGTTGATCGTTTGGTTAAATACCTTAATAGTTTTTTGATAAAATCTTCTTGGTATTTTTAATACCTAAGTTAATTCTCCTTTATAATCCTTGAATTTAAAATCCTTCATCTTAATATTAATTCCTAAAATCCCTTAATGTCTGTTGGAAATCTCGGGGAAAAATAAAAGTGCTCGTTTTCGAAATCCGACGGCTTTTGCATACACTTATTTTCTTTATGGAATACTAATACGATCTTAGAATTTCCATAACAGTACTCCTATATATCGTGGTCTGATAATTTTTATTAATCAGCATTGTCAGCAAAAGTTACTATTCATCCGGGTTTCAAAAATTTCCAAAAAAATTGGGGTTATTACAGTCTCCCCTCCTTAAAAGGATTTCGTCCCGGAATCAGATAGAAAACAGTTGGGGATGCTTTTCTAGCATTGCACTTTCTAAGTCTCAAGTAAATTTTCCCACATTGTGGTTCTACCACCAAACTCTGCCTAGTTTGATAACCCTTCTCCTAAGCACTTGTTCCTTTTCGATCTATAACCCCTTTCTGGTTGCTCCATATAGGTTACGTCTGGTTGCATGCCTATGCGCTCATATGGCCCTATTTGTCTGGCATCCGAATTATACTTCCTTACATTGATACATGGAACACGTTATGAACTTGTTACATGTTCCGGGGTAGGGATAGCTCATATGCTAACTTCCCAATACGTCTTAATACCTCAAAGGGTCCAACAATTCGTGGGCTTAGCTTTCCTTTCTTTCCAAACCACATCCATCCTTTCCGAGGGAATACCTATAACAGCACTAGGTCCCCTACTTCATATTCTTTGTCCTTTCGTGTCAAATCAACATACTTCTTATGTCCATCTTGGGCTACTACTAGTCATCCTCTGATTAGATCTATTATATCATTGGTCCTTTGGACTGCTGCGGGTCTGAGCATCTTGCGCTCTACAACTTCATCCTAACATAAGGGAGATCGACATTGTCTTCCCTCAAGGATCTCATAAGGCGATACCTCGATACTGACATACGATCGATTATCGTAAGAAAACTCAATCCGCGTTAAGTTATCATTCCAAATTTCTTTCAAGTCTAGTGTACAGACTCTCATTATCTCATCTAGATCTACAGCTTTTGCTTCTCAATACCCAATCTTTTCCAGTTCGTAATCGTTACTATCTTCCATACCAAATTTTATACTGATTACACTTTTGCTCGTTAGCGTTACTATCTTCCACCATACTTGGTACCACTTCATCTCTAGCTGCCTCCATCTTCAAAAGCTTGGTCTTTCATATAGAAGTAAAAGAATTTATTGAGAGATCACTATGATCATGAATACTTGTTACATTGCATAGTTAGTACAGAAGGTGGCCAGCCTTTAGTACTTGACAAGCAATTAAACAATAGATGGTATCCTACTAGGCTTCTATCACACAGATAGATAGTCATTCGGCAATACCTCCCCTTCTGGAAGGGTTGTTCTTCTCAGCTTATATGAAATGAAAAAGAGAAAAGAACGAATTGAAGAGAATTGTATATATGTAAAAATATACTGCCACAAAATATCTGGCTTGGAATCTACCTCTGAACTATAGAGGCTTGTCATAGGAGAACAAAACATATATGTATATATCAACATCAAGTATTATAACAGCGTAATTCATGTGCCTAAATATTTACTATTCCGTCCATCGTCCTATGGACCCATGCTCTCGCTCGAGCTTATAAACAATCACCGTTGAAACTCCCTCGACAGCGAAAATCGAATCTGGGATTTCATTCTAGACATCATCGTTACTAAAATTCTATGCTTGCACTGCAACCTTCCTCGTATAGTAATATGGCTCTCTATTCATAAGAAGGAATAAATATTCAATAGGTAGATAATCGACTTAATTAGTCTATCAACGATAACTTATACATCACCTGTCATCTCCTGTGCTTCCGTGCATAACAGAGAGCATACGGCACAGACATATGCAGATGCAATATATATACTTACAAATATATATATATGATTATTTAATTACGAATTTTAATTACAAGAACTTCAAAAATTCATAATAAAAAATCTATACATCCTAAAATTATGAAAAAAATACCCAGACGATCTACAACACTTGTAGAACCCAGATCAACATTCAAAATTATTCTGAGAAATGATTTCTCATCAGACAAAATTAATCTATGATATAACTTGTAAAAATCATAATTAATTCATACAAACACATAAAATTCTGAAATTTTTACCACAGATCTATATGCATACAACCTATGCTCTGATACCATTGTCGGATTTTTAAACGCAGCGGGGTGTGGCAAAACACTTTTACACATACAAAATCCAAATAAAAGAATATAAATCGTGAATAAAAATTTGAGGGATCGAATCTAACCTTTTAAAATAATTCGGAGACAACGATCAGAGATCCTTAGCAGTTGCTCCTCAAGTGTGAAGCACTCCACCGGTATCCACCAAGAAAACGATGTTAAGGAGGAGGAAGAAGGTTGAGAGAATTGGGTTTTTCAAACTTTTTGGGTTTTTGGGTTAGAATAAAATTAGGGTCTATAATAGTGTATTTATAGGCAAAATTTTCAGCTGAAATTTTCCCATAAATATTATTATTATTATCCCATTTATTATTCTCATTAATAATTAAAACACCTTTTAATCATTAATCCTTTTTCTAAACACTTTAGAAATAATTCTCTCTCTTGATTTAATTTCCAAAAATTAAATCCTTTAATTAATAATATTAAGAACTTTTCTTAATTAATTTATAATCAATTAAATCTCATTTAATCAATTATTAAATTTGTCAATTAATTATTTATTTCACAAATAAATAATTATTTAGCCATTATTAATTCCTCCACCATTAAATCATTCTCTTTTTATGGTGTGACCCTGTAGGTTCAATATTAAGCCGGTAGTAGAAATAAATAATAATAAACTATGTTATCATTATTTATTAGAATTCCTCTAATTATCATTAAATATGATTAATTAATTAATCATATTTATGCTACATCGTGAGTGATGCTTCTCAACTATCGCGACTATCCGGATAATATTGACCTACACTGCGTTAGAATATCAAGAACCTGTCAGTGAATAAGTTACCGTACAATAAACTCCTTCTACCCTACAATGTCCTGATTAAATGCAAGGCATGGATCTCGTGTCAAGCCTATCTAATTCAATCACTTTGCTTACCATTTACTATGCGTAGTTTTATGCAAATTAGAAACTCCTTTCTAATTTTCATTTCTCTGGCCAGAGATTCCTGAACTAGCATAAGTGGATCAGCCTTGAACATTCGCTTCCTTACAATGGAAGGGGTAGCTCCTTTATTGATCATTACACTATCTTCGTGTACAAATTCCTATACCCAGAAGAGCCCTAATAATTTCCCTGGAGACTAAGAATTAAAACCAAAGCATAGTTCAGTGTACACAAGATGACTATGATGACCCTCAAGTCTAAGGATACTTGTACAACTATCACTAATGTGAACAACTGCTGACACGTGAGTGAACTCCATCGGTTGTTCAGTTGTGCGAGTCATGTTCAGTGAACTTATTCTATAATAAGCACCTACATACTAGCTATAGTGTCACCACACAATGTCTATGAGAACAGACATCCTCATAATGAAGCAAGCATAGTATGTACCGATCTCTGCGGATTATTAATTACCGGTTAGTAATCCTACGACCAGGAACTATTTAAGTTTAGAGTTATCATCTTTTTAGGTCTCACTATTATGATCTCATCATAATCCATAAAAAGCTTTACTCTAAACTATGGTATATCTTATTTAAACACTTAAATAGATAAAGCCCGTAATAAAAACAAAACAAGTCTTTATTAATATCAATGAAATCAAAACAGATTACATAAAAGTTATTCCTAAATCCTAATACACGATTGGACTTAGGACATATTCCTTTCAGCCAGCACGTCACAACACCTGCTATGTCAGCAGACACGTCAGTATTGTTGGTCCCACGTGTGGGCCCACCTATCACGTGGGTTGCCATGTCAGCAGTGTATTGCATTGCATCTGGCCCCACTTCTTCGATGTAAGATGCCACATAAGCAGCGTAGGTACCACAGGTGTAACCTATATTCCCACGACAGCTGCCATGTCAGCAGTGTGGGTCCCACGCGTGGGACCCTCTTCCACTATGGCAACATATTACTTTGGCATATGGCTAATGCAACACCACAAATTCTGCAAACACCATTATTTATAGGCAATGTCAGCTGAAATGTAATGCAACTATATTTTCTCATGGTTGTAGATAAGCCAAAATCTTATATTTATTGCAACGCTTTTCTTGCAAAACTCAAAAAAAAACATCGCATACGAGCATTTATGGCATAGTGCCGAAAACATAAACAGGTGATAGATTGCATTCAGAAAACTACCTCACAAACTATGAGGAGGCCCCTCCATTAGCTCCTTTTGTGAGCTATCTTTGGTAACGATATCATGCCAGTACAATAATTCCATTCTGGTAGCCCTAGGTACATGTTGGACCCTAGATCATATTGTCAACCCCGATTTACTCCTTCATGAGCTACCATGAAAATCCTGCAAGTTATAAAACACCTTCAAATACTATATTTCATTATCGACTGGATCCTAGCTAGTCATAGGGCTATACATACCCGACCTGAGTCGAGCTGATTTTTGACATAAACGAGTCGAGTTTATATTTTTTCTGATGAATCGAACTGTGTCGAGCTTCTTTCTTGAATAAAAAAGCGTGTTCGAACTCGAATTCATTTACTAACGGGCCGAACTTGAGGTTGTTCGCAACAAATACGAGTCGAGCCGAGTTCGAGCCCAACCGAGCAACTCTTTGACAAATAAAATATCAAAATAAAAATCAACCTTGTCGGTCCAACCTAACCAATTCGAGCCCAACCAAATTATCTAAACATTTAATTTAAGCCCAACCCTATTATCTAAAAGACTAAACTTATATTATCAATCCCTCTATCATCTGTTCTTTGTTCTGAGTTCTTGATCCTATATTACCATTTTTACTTATCTTGAAAACATCAACAAATCTCGTCAAAATATAACAACCCCCATGACCTCACCACTTGCTTTTCCCACCATTCTTAATCTTAGTATCAAGCTCTTGTTTGTTGAGACGGGTGTTGACTACGATCAATACTGGAAAATTACCTCCTCCTTATTTTAATTAAGTGCGGCTTCTGATTCAGGATTTTATCAATAAAGTGCAGCTTTAGATTTAGGGTTTTATTGAGAAGTGAAGAATTTGTAAACAGTTGTTTAAAGATATTTGTTCCCTTAGAACCAGAACCCCTTCGGCTCGAACTAGATAGATATTGCTGGAGGGAGGTCTCTAGTACGGACCCGGAGGCCTGTCCGGAGTGGATCCAACACGGGAACTTTCCAAGGGCAAGTGAAAAGGCTTGGATCAACCACATCTGTATACATGTCATAAACATCCTTGATGCCACTTTGCCATTCCATATCCAGGTTCACATGACGCATCTGATCATCATGATCATCCATCATCTAAAGAAACTCATTGGATCCATGATACAATTCACAAGCTTTCTCCACTCTATCTTCCTCCTTTTCATCTCCTTGGCATGCTTCTTCTCAAGGAGAGCGACTTTGTCCTCTGCTTGATGTGCCTTAGACTCCCACTTATCTGAAGAGATCTTCATCTTTTTCATGGAGGTTTGCAGTGCAGCGTAGTCACTCCCCATCTTGATGCTTTATGTAGAAGATGCAATAAAGTAGGGATTGGCCTTGCAAAGAAAAAAAAAAGAGAAGTCGTAAGAAGGTTAACTCCAAATGGAATAGAGGTAAAATACTAAGATCAATCAAGACTCAAGAGGGCCGAGTCCCCAACACAGAAAGTCCCGGCCGGCCTCGAGTAGATTCTCACCCGATGAGACGTGAAGAAGGTCTAGGGGAGTGATGCAATTCTTGGATCATTCAAGAACAAGGGATGAACTTTTGAACACCAAGTCATTGGTGGATATGCCCCATAAAGGTTTGAAGGGGATCTTCACATTTTCATCTGAATCTTTGACCCTTTTCTTTCCAGAGCCGGAGGCCTCAAGGAGTGTCGGGACTTTGGGAATGCAATTAACCTGCTTGGCAGCTTCCCTGGCCATCATTCCCGTAATCATGTCACTCTTATCAGTACGTGCATCCAGGGCCTCATCAACTTAAACAAAACAAAGAAAAAATGGATATAAGAACAAACTTGACCAAGTTTGAGATAGAATAAAAATAAATATCCTCTCTAAAAAGGTTGTTAATGCCAGCCTCGACGAGCTTCGTCTCCGTAACAAACTCCCAATAAGGGGTCCTTCCATTATCATCAATAAGGAGATCAAGATCGTAGAGCTCAGCATTTGTGAGGTGAAGGATGTAGTGAGCAATGTCTACTGGACAGCTGAAATCACGTATGAATTAAACTCCCCAGTCACCCTACTTCCCCTCCAAGACCATAAACTTTTTGTTCCACTAGTTATTAAAGTCATTGAGAGAATACGTGTTCACAATGTGAGGAACACGGGGCATGTGTTGTAGAAGAACCCAGTCAGGCCTGGAGGAAGGAGATGCCTTCAACATGAAAATACTTTAGAACATTGAAACACTCAGTGGAATACTAAGGTCGTTGGCACTCAGATTGCAAGTCCTCTCATTGGACTTGGCTTTGCAAACTTCTACACAATCAGGCCCGAGGTAACTTGACTGAATCTCATCGACATCCTCTTCATCGAGCATGCTCTTATGCTTGAATGCATCAAATTGAACGATGCTCGGATACTCATCATCCTACGCATCAAGCATGCTTCTTAAACTATTGGAACAACGGTTATGGGAATAGGGAAAATGAAAACTATACCTTTCAGAGATCGGATTGTAGTTCTCTTTTGCATGGCTTTCTTGGCCGAGATGGAGGGCTTGCTAGGGCCTTGAGACATCTTAAAAAACTTAAGAAGTTGAGAGCTTCTAAAACTTGAGAAAATTTGAGAGGAGTTGAAATGAAAGTGTGAATGAGAATGAGCACTTCTCATCTTCTTTTATAGAAGAATAGGTAAATGCTACAACAGGTCATAACTCTGCTTGGTTCGTGCCAGCAGGTATCTCTCGAAAAAACACCTAAAAATGGTAGGAAAAATGATCAAGAGATTAGAAGAAAGGACATAATAAACAAACAAAGTGACGCAGAACGTCGCTTATTGTATCAGTTGTTATTTCCCAAGGAACTAATAATGAGATTTACAGAAGGGGGGTCGAATGTAAATCTCAAAACTTTTTCAAGTTTTGAGCAGCTTGAAAAGCTAAGTGTATGATGAACAAATGTGTGTGAATTGCTTTGTGCAGTTGCAGACAGGTGTATATTCAAAAACACATATGTAAAGAACACAAAGGCTTTAAAAACTTTTCTGATGGATTGTTGTTCCACCAGAGATGTATATTTCATAAAATATGTGATACAAAGAATTTTACACAGCTGCTTCCTAGTACAAACTAGATGATTTTCTCTCTTAGTTTTTCTAAACAGCTCTGGAAAATTCACACCTAATTACTAGCTGCAACCTAGTTTATATTCCACCAAGTTTACAAGTGAAGACAAAAATAAATACAATTATAAAATTGGTCTTCACATGTTTTTTCTTCTTTTCTCTATCCAATGCAACCAAAGATAAATTGTGAATCTTTGAATACTTCATTGTTTGCACCAGAATGGAAATGCTGGTTTTCTTTCATTCCTCCAAAAGGCTACCACATTCCAATTGTCTCTATCAACCCATGTGCCTCTTTCAGCTTATGAATTATCACTATCAACTGCTATAGAACTGAGCATCCATTGAAGCTTTCATCCGTTGATGGCTTTATCCGTTAATGCCCTTATCCATTGATGCACCTATCCGTTGATGTTTTGGTGACATCAGTTGATGCTTTAGCTGTGGCGCCCTCCAAACCCGGGTCAGAAGTTTGGGGTCCACACACACATACCTTATTTATAACATGCTTATAATAATAATAAAGATAATAATAATATGCAGTGACCCTACTTACCAACTACTATAGACCGCAACAGGTTAAAGTATGCACACAAGCCAAATACATCTACTTATATTACAAACCGTTCAAAACCCAACTATCCAAACTCAGAACTGAGTATTAAACGTTATTACAAACTTTTACAAACTTAAAATTATCCCTGAACCCCTAGCTCAGCTTGATCAACCTGAACCCCTAGCTCTCGCGCTGGACTGGGGATCCTCGTTACTAACTGGTTCCTTTTTAACTGGAACGAACATAAACAACATCGCACAAATGAGCTAACTAGCTCAGCAAGTCACAATGACAAAACTGAGAATAATGATCATCAGGTAAATATGGTTATGATATCAAGTGAACAATGGATTATGATTTAGAACTGGATATTATATTTTCATTTTAAAAACCAAGGTTAGGCTGCTGATCAGTCATGTACTAACCCCGAGCAAAGCACACAACACTGCTCTAACTACTGGGTCCAAGGCACATATTGGCCTAACTTGACCATTATATGGTCTGACCACGAATCTGGTCCACAATTTTATAAAAACAATCCAATTCTACCATAATAACAGAATAAGCAGTAATAAACAATAAACAGGATCATTAACAACATTGGACGTTCAATAATAAAAATGGTTTCAATCTGTATAAAGATCAATATGGCATTTCCAAAGCTTGGCTGTTAGGTAATGAAAGAATTGGATAACAAAGGAATCAACATTTCAGGGTTCCAAGGATTTGGTCTTTCAAAGCATAAGATACAATGGTTTGAATGTGTAAGCAATCTGGTTCAGTGTTTAATATTTAGTTTGTATGTATTTGTGGAGTAGTATCGTATATTTAAGGTTCGTATATGGGTATACAACAATCAATGGTCTAGAAAGAATCAGGTTACGGCTCAAGATCAATAACTGGAATCAAGGTTTAGGGTTCAGTGCTTCAAAGCACTTGCAATATAGAACAGGAATATCAATCACTGCAATATCTCGAGAAGGTTCTGAACACTTTCCTGGTACTAGCTTACTACACCGCACTTGCTCTCAATCACCACTGTCTTACTCCTTGACTATCTGTTTCCCTTTCCTACGCCTTGCCTCTTCTGCTCACATATCATAAGCATCTATCAATATTTAACTCATACGATTCTATTTGACACATACTTCTATCTACCCTTCGATTCACCCAAATCCGGTTAACAGATTGAAAGTTATGCAATAAACAAGTAAACATCAAATATACAGACCGACAGATAACCAACAAGTCACATATAACACATAACACGTCACATAATCAATGATATATCATTTATAAAGAAGTCTCAGGTCATAAATAGGCTTTCGGATATTTAAAACAGATCGTTGAATCAATTTCGAAGTAGTAAATAGGGTTCGGTTGGCCAATTCTGGCTTCAAAACAATTTCATAATAATTATCGAGCCTTGATAAAAATTTAAAATAATATTTTAAAGCTCGAAACTATTTTTCGGAATTTTTAAATCATTTTTATATAATTAAATCTAATTAAATAATTAATTAAAATTTATTAATAATTAATTAAATAAATTAATCAATTAATTTTCGAATTAATTGACCAATTAATCAATTAATTATTAACTAAAACTAATTAACTAATTAATTTAGATTTATTTTTGAATTAAAAATAAATTTTGGAATTAAATTAATAATTTTTTTGGAATTTTCAGAAATTAAAATCGAATTTTTATAATTAAAATAAATAGGAAATATGATTTTTAAATATTTTCAAAACAGGAATCCAAAATTTGCAAGTTCTGGAAACCTCAGGGACCTAACTGTTTCTTCCCCAAAAGATAAGGTACCAAACTGCAATTTTACAACCCCCGTCGCCGGAAAATACAGGGTTGGCCGGAGAACACGATTCTGGAACCCTCACCTCACCACAAGCTCCAGATCACATCTACAGACAACCAGGAACTTATTCATGCAATCAAATCATTCAAATAATCCCAGACTTGGCCGGCAATTGGCCAAGAACATCGTCGGTTTCCGGCGAACTTCGGAAATTTTCAAAACACAACTCCCTTCGATTCAGACATCCTCTGGTAACGAGATATATACCAATCGATTGCAAATTTCATAAGGGACATAATCCACTATAAATCAACAGCTAATAACCCCTAAATCAAAAAGCCCCAAATTTCAATTGAAAACATTCATACGGGTTATAAACCCTAATTTTAAAATTCGAGAATTAAACCCACTTTTGAGCATGTTATTGAACTCCAAATCAGACGTATGACATATGAAAATCATCAGGAAACAAGCTCTACAACATGCAAGCATCAAATCATACAAACAATCATCCGAACAAAAATTCATATTTTTAATAAAATTAATTCGAAAATAAATAATTTTTCAGAAAATAAACCTTGATTTCTGCAGTGATTTGGAACATATAATCTGATAGAACACCTCAAGACCTTTGGATTGAGTACTCGAGCTTTTCAAACGGACTCCGGTAACACCTCCGATTGTTGGTTTGATTCTTAGAAAGGTTTATGAATATATGAATTTTCTCTGGAAATTTATATAATTACTGACTACAAATGATTTTTGATACGAAATAAAATACGGTAAAGGCTATTTATAATTACGGAAAATTAGTACAATTTTCCGTAATTATCGGTATCGGTACAATTATCGGTACAATTACGGTAAACTGATCCAAACGGTATCGGTTTTCGGGACAATTATCCAGATCAGTACAATTTGTACTGCGGTCTTGGTCTCAGCGCCTGGTTACACGTATAACGAGGTGATAATTGGGATAGTTTAATAAAAAGCTCCCGTTTATCGAAAATACGAGTTTTATTGATTTACCGAAACGAATATTGTATCGAAAATGTTGCGCCGGGACCCGCGCAAGACAAACCGTACGCCGGATCGAAAAAGTCGAAACATGGAATATGCTCGGAATATTACAATTGGGTTAGGAAGGAGTTCTCGGAAGAGTTTCAGGTTCCAAAAACGTAACAACGGATGACGTCGGTTGGTTCCCGTTTTTATAAAATAGATTCTAAATACTCGGAAAAAGATTTTATAAATTTCATATGATCCTTATAAATCCATAAATCATCATAAAAATAATTAGGAAGATATGACAATTATCTATATTTTATTTTGGACATATAAAAATTAAAATACTCAATTAATAATATTTTTAAACATCCAAACACATTTAATACTTAACAATTAATTCACAGAACAGATACTGAACACATATATTAATTATTTATTAGCAAAAATAATTACACGATATATCCCGGATATTAATTAGCAGTTGAAGCTTTATCTGTTGAAGCACTCATCCGCTGATGGATGTTATCGGTTGAAGCTTTAGAGACATCCGTTGAAGCTTTGTTTCTCATCCGTTAAAGGCCTTTAATTTATCAGTTGATACTACTTCACTTATACAAAATTAAAAGGCATGAAATATTTACAATTAGCCCTCCTATTTGCATATCCACTAGTAATCAACATGACTTATAATTTCCTACAACATTTAAGAATTGTAGCTTAAATACAAAGACTGGAATGTGCTACAATACTAAACTTATTTTTAAGTAAAGCTACTCCATCAACAGATAGCCAAAGTGGTCTTATCCGTTGAGGCTACAAACACTAGTTTTCTACTTAAGTGTTTTGTTTAACTTATCATCAAACTAATACACATGTATTCCTAACAATCTCCCCCTATTTATGTCTACTAGAATTGTAGGCATAAATTCAGGGTTAACTTGATAATAACAAAACACTTAACAAAAGTATAAATTGAAACTAAGTAGAAATATAAAAGTGCTGCAAAAGTGTATGTACTGAGATAGAGTTGAAGATTTACAGTGTTTCCAAGGGTGCTCTTCTAGCCTGAGCAAATCATTTTCTTTTCCTTTGTTCCCTTGTTTTCTTCCCTATCCTCTTGTCATTTTCCTCTACATGGAGTTAGAGTTGTCTGTAAAATCCAGCCTCATCTTCATCACTGATATCCAACTTAGATTGCATTCCTTGAGAGTTTCATTACTGGCAATCTTAAGCTAGTCTTTAAGTCTGAAAAATCTTCGGACTCCTTTATTGTCTCTGAACTCCATCAACCAATGAGGTGATTTATGAATTGTAATTCCATGCTCTGGGATGAGTAATGTTCTAGGCAAAGAATTTGACTCCCTCCAAGTCTTCCTTATGTTGGCAATCTTGTTGAGAACCTCAGTCTTGGCACCTCTGGTAAAACCAGTGTCCCTTTTTATGGCTGAGTAAACTCTAATCAAGGTAGAGTAGCCCTCATTTAGAATTCTTTGAAGAGGCCAAGTCCTTTCCACACTTCCTTTATATTTGAACACTAGCCTTTCTGGTAGCTGTCTGTAGGCACCTATTCCCCTTACTTCCTCCAGCTCATCCAGGTAGAGTTCAATATCTGTAAATTCTTTTAAGTCACAAATGTGAACATAATC
Source organism: Apium graveolens (assembly GCF_009905375.1). NCBI lineage: Eukaryota > Viridiplantae > Streptophyta > Magnoliopsida > Apiales > Apiaceae > Apium > Apium graveolens. The sequence continues at coordinate 93,607 of NW_027419754.1, read as the reverse complement.
ATCCTTTGAGATTTGTGGCTTAGGCTTAGGCTTTTGTTTCTGAGTGAATTTCCTTGAGGTTGGGGGAGGTATGGATTTTTTTATTTGTCTTTTCTGTTCCTTTGGTGGTGGAGGAGTGGTTAAGAAGGTAGGCAATTGATTTTTTGATTTGTCTTTTCTGTTCCTTGTGGTGAGGGATATCCGTTGAAGAAGGAAAAGAAGTAGAAATTGAAAGTGACATAATTGTTGAATCTGTGTGGATTGATTTTAAATTAAGTGACACAGATTCTTCAAGTAAGTCTGAAAGAATGGGCTGGTGATCCAACAAATCATCTAAAAGATGATGATCACCAGTACTTAAGTGGGGCTCATCCCTGAGTTGTAAAGAGGGAGAATCAGGAAATGATGTGAAAATCATGTCCACATCCAAAGAAGGTGATGGAGAACTTGGTGTTTGATGTATATCAATTATGAGAGAATGGGGATGTGACTCCACATTTGTTGGAGCCACATCAAACTGAATTTGGGAAGGCATAGATACAAGTGATTGTATCTGTGCAGTGTGTGCACCTAGTGATTATTCTAGGGTTTTGACCTTCTTTCTCCTTGTGAAGGTTTTTATAGGTGAGTGTGTGGCTTCAGTGTCCCTCCCCCTTTTGTTCTGTGTCCCTGGTTGGGGACTATTTTCAATCGTTACACCCTTTTGGGAGGGTGCAACTAGGGATGAGTTTGAATCCTTCTCAACCACAACAGTCTTTTGAGAAACTGGGGTTTGGCTTGTTTGGGTAACACTCACCTCTCCTACCTTATTCTGGGGTTTTTCTTTATGTTCACCCCTCCCCTCACCACTAACACTCTTTTCACGCCCCTCAGGGTTTATAGTAGTTGTTACAACTATTTTCTTTTAAGAGACAACAGAGGTGGCTTTCTTTGACTTGGATTTGGAAATTTTGGGTTTGGTGGCCTTGTAGGAATCTTTTGGGGCATTGATACAGATCCCATGGCCACACCTGAAGACAAAGAAATGGTAGGGTTGGAAGTAGTAGGAGTGGAAGAAGTATTTACCTCACTTACCTGAGGTGCATCCATTATTGGTAAATATACCAATGGCACCTTATTGTTGAGGTCAATCCATAAAAGGTCTACAAGGACCCTCTTCTTTTGGACCCAGCATTTGAGCTTATTACTCTCATTATTGATGACCAAACCTTCAGCAACATAGTTAGCCAATAATATAAAGAATCTAGCATAATAGATGTTTTGAGCTCTATTAGCCTTGTTACCTAATTCGGTACCTAATTCTAGCATAACATAGTTGCTAAAATTATAGTACCTATCAGAAACTAGCATATAGAGCATATTAACAAGAGCTGAGGTTATAGCATCAAAGTTGCTAATTTTCCCAGAGAAAACCTTGATAAAGGCATCACTGAGAAAACTCCACTCCTTCCTAAGGCATTTTCTCTTAATACTGCCTAAACTGGTGGAATTAAGGGAATAGCCTATGGAATCTAACATGCTAGATACATCATTATCAGTGTGTGGTGTCATGGCATTATTTTCAAGTAATTTAAAGCAAGACTGTATATCATCAGAGTTAATACAGTAATCTTTACCTTTGAGAGAGAAGAAAATGGTCATATCAGTGGAGTTGAACTCAGCAGTTGTCCATATCTCCTCAACTACCTCATAGTATATTGTTGGGGCCTCCAGCTTTGTATAGCTTAGTTTACAGTTCTTGATGAAATCCATCATCTTGTGGTAGTCTGAGTGAGCTTCATTCTTTTCCACCAAAGCTAGGAAATTGTTCTTCTCATTGACAAACCCGGATTGGGACATCATCTTTACTACTGGTGCCATTGTTGTGGGTATGACGTTGCAGAGAAAAGTTGGAGAAGAAGAGTAAAAGCTTTTGAAAATTCAAGAAAGCGTAAAGTGAAAATAAGAAATCAAAAGGGCTTTTATACTTTCTCAAATTAAAACATATAGAAAATGATTAAACAATATTTTGGGTAAATTACAACCGTTTAAGAATTAAGGAAAAACTATAGGTATTCTAAAAACTACCCGTTAATACATATACATACAGCTGTATACATGTATCAACGGATAAGAAAATAGAATCAACGGTTGTGATTCACTTGAATCCACTGATGTGACACTTCAACGGATAAGGTAAACTGTCATCCGTTGAAGAGTAACACAGTTTTATCTATCGAAGGATAAAATTTCCAGAAATGTAATTGTCTTTCAACGGATAATGGAGATCCGTTGATAGAACAACTTTGGCTTTCAACGGATAGGGAATATCCATTGATATAATAAAGTTAACTTAAAGCCAACTTTGCTCTTGCAATAAATTCATTTCAGGCTGCATATCAAATTACAATTTGGACATGAATTTAAGAATAATTAAGCATACACAGCTCACTAACCAACCTTGTGAATGTTGATTCATCAAGTGGCTTGGTAAAAATGTCTGCAATTTGTTTTTCACTTGGAACAAAATGAAGTTCCACTGTACCATTTATCACATGTTCCCTTATGAAGTGGTATTTGATGTCAATGTACTTGGTTCTTGAATGCTGCACTGGGTTTTCAGTAATGGCAATGGCACTTGTCTTGTCACAGAATATTGGAATTTTGTCAACATTTAGCCCATAGTCAAATACTTGATTCCTCATCCATAATATTTGTGCACAGCAACTACCTGCAGCAATGTACTCAGCCTCTGCTGTTGATGTAGAAATAGAATTTATGCTTCTTACTGAACCATGATACAAGCTTATTCACTAGAAATTGACAGGTGCCAGTTGTACTTTTCCTGTCTATTTTGCAACCTACATAATCTGCATCTGAGTAGCCAATTAGATCAAAACCAGACTCTCTAGGGTACCAAATTCCTAGATTTGGAGTCCCTTTGAGATATCTGAAAATTCTTTTAATAGCAACTAAGTGAGATTCTCTAGGATCAGCTTGAAATCTAGCACAAAGACATGTAGCAAACATTATATTAGGTCTACTAGCAGTTAAATATAGAAGTGAACCAACCATGCCTCTATAGCTTATAATGTCCACAGACTTTTCAGCCTTGTTTAATTCAAGCTTAGTGGCAGTGGCCATAGTAGTTTTTGCAGATGAACATTCCATTAAGTCAAACTTCTTTAAAAGATCATAAATATATTTAGTTTGACTAATGAAAATTCCACCACTAACTTGTTTAACTTGTAAACCAAGAAAATAAGTTAGCTCTCCCATCATGCTCATTTCATATTTACTTTGCATTAAATTAGCAAACTTTTTACAAAGTTTATCATCTGTAGAACCAAATATAATATCATCTACATAAATTTGAACAAGTATTGTAGAGCCATTAGAATTTCTAAAGAAAAGAGTTTTGTCAACAGTACCTCTAGTGAAGTGATTAGCTAGAAGAAATTTTGACAAAGTCTCATACCAGGCTCTAGGTGCTTGCTTTAGTCCATAGAGTGCTTTCAACAGATAATACACATGGTCTGGAAAATTTGGATCTTCAAACCCTGGAGGTTGACCCACATAGACTTCTTCCTCCAATTCTCCATTCAGAAATGCACTCTTGATATCCATTTGATAGGCTTTGAAATTGGCATGGCCTGCATAGGCTAGAAAAATTCTGATGGCTTCAAGTCTTGCAACAGGAGCAAATGTCTCATCAAAATCTATTCCCTCTTGTTGCGAGTAGCCCTTAACAACCAATCTAGCTTTATTCCTAATAACAATGCCATTTTCATTTATCTTGTTTCTGAACACACATTTTGTGTCAATAGAACTCTTGTTATTTGGCTTGGGTACCAGCTTCCATACTTTGTTCCTCTCAAATTGGATTAACTTCTCTTGCATTGCTAAAATCCAATCTGGATCCAATAGAGCTTCTTCCACTCTCTTAGGTTCCTCCTGTGATAGAAACTATTGTATAGACATTCATCTTGAGTAGCCCTTCTTGTTTGCACTTTAGATGTTGCATCACCAATGATAAGTTCAAAGGGATGACTCTTGGTCCATTTCCTTTGAGGTGGTAGATTAGCTCTAGATGAGGTGGCCTCAGTATTGTCATGATGTGAGATAGAGTGTTGATTAGTTGAGATTCCCCCTGAGTTGGTCCTTTGCAGGGAACTAGGAGTTCTATCAACTGATGATCTAATTTGATTATCCGTTGATGAACTATGATCAACGGATGCTCTATTATGTACTTCAACGGATGATGCACTTTGTGAAAGAGATATGTCCTAAGTCCAATCACGTATGAGGATTTAGGAATAACTTTTATGTAATCTGTTTTGATTTCATTTATATTAATAAAAGACTTGTTTTGTTTTTTATTACGGGCTCTATCTATTTAAGTGTTTAAATAAGATATACCATAGTTTAGAGTAAAGCTTTTATGGATTATGATGAGATCATAATAGTGAGACCTAAAAGATGATACTCTAAACTTAAATAGTTCCTGGTCATAGGATTACTAACTGGTAATTAATAATCCGCAAAGATTGGTACATACTATGCTTGCTCCCTTCAGGAGGATGTCTGTTCTCATAGGCATTTATGTGGTGACACTATAGCTAGTATGTAGGTGCTTATTATAGAATAAGTTCACTGAACATGACTCGCACAGCTGAACAACTGATGGAGTTCACTCACGTGTCAGCAGTTGTTCACATAGTGATAGTTGTACAAGTATCCTTAGACTTGAGGTCATCATAGTCATCTTGTGTACACTGAACTATGCTTTGGTTTAGTTCTTAGTCTCCAGGGACAATTATTAGGGCTCTACTGGGTATAGGAATTTGTACATGAAGATAGTGTATGATCAATAAAGCATCTACCCCTTCCAGTGAAGGAAGAGAATGTTCTAAGCTGATCCACTTATGCTAGTTCAGGAATCTCTGGCCAGAGTGAATGAAATTAGAAAGGAGTTTCTAATTTACATAGAACTGAGCATAGTGAATGGAAAAGCAAATGATTAAATTAGATAGGCTTGACACAAGATCCATGCCTTGTATTTAATCAGGACATTGGTGGGTAGAAGGAGTTAATTGTACGGTAACTATTCACTGACAGGTTCTTGGTATTCTAAGCAGTGAATTCATATTATCCGGATAGTCGCGATATGTTGAGAAGCATCACTCACGATGTAGAATAAATATAATTAATCAGATAATTATATTTAGTGAATTTTAATATTCATATAAATAATTAATAAAAAGTTTATTATTATTTATTTCTACTACTGGCATAATATTGAACCTACAGGGTCACACCATAAAAGAATATTTCCTTTGATGAATAATGAGAGAGAGAATTATTTTTTCTAAATAGTTAAGAAAAAGGAATAATGATTAAATAGTTTTAATTATTATTAAAGCATTTTATGAAGATAAAATGTGGGTGTTAAAATATATAAAGATATATTATAAAACCCTAGGAGAGTCCTATAAATAGAATGAGATGGATGGCTCATTTGACAAGACACACAATTTTGGTTTTGTGAAAACCCTAGCCTCCATCTTCTTCTTCTCTCTCTCTCCCAAAACTCCATTTTTATAAAAGCTTAGTTTTATAAAAAGGTTCATCGAAGAGGATCGTTCTTGGTGGATACCGGTAGAGTGCTTCACACACTGAGGAGCAACTGCTAGCACTCCAATTTTATAAAGCTTCGATTCACGAGGTATGGTTTCGATTCCTCAGTTTTTCCCTTTTATATGTTTTTTATATGTGCGGTATATGGTTTTTACGGAATAATTGTTATTTCACGCTTCCGCTCATCCGTAAATTCCTTCATTGGCATCAGAGCTAGGTTCTGCATATAGAGATTCATATAAAAAATTTCAGATTTTTTAATGCATGTATGGATTTATTATGATTTTTGCAAGTTTATTTGGATTTAATTATGAATTAATTCGAAATAATTTTTGCATGAGATTTTGACTACTGATCTGGGTTCTACAAGTGTTGTAGATCATCTAGATATTTTTTTCATAATTTTGTGATGTGTAGATTATTTGTTATGAATTTTTTAAAATTGTTTTAATTAAAATTCATAAAATAATTATGCATGTGAATAATTATGATTAAAATTTGCACAAGGACCCATGGCTGATTTGGTATTTTTCTGCTACTCCCTGATTTAAGAAATCATATTATTTTGATTTTTATTAATTTATTAATTAACTGTTAATTAATTTATTAATAATAAAATTAAAATAATAAAAAAATATTAATAAGAGTTATTAATATGGGAGTAAAGGGAAAGGGGGGGTTACATCTCCTAAATTGAAACAGCAGCAGAAAGGCAACAGGCATTAGCAGGAAGAAGAAACAGAAATAAAAAAACCTGATGCGGCTGTGCAGGCGCGTGCGCTGCACGCGGGGAAGGGGTGAGTTGCGCATTCCGTGAATGTGTTACACACTGTTGTGGATTTACGGAATGCGTTACACGCGTAAATGGCTCAACAGTGTTGTAACGCATTACGTACATGCGTTACAGCCCGTATGTCCACATTAAATTTGATTTTTTGGGAGTTTCGTAACTCCATTTTGGGCGTGCAATATATCGTTGGATTCGTTTTTCCGAGACGGATCTAATGGAGTGGTCAAATATTTTTTATATAAAAGTTTTGAACTTTTTATATTCCCGAAAGTGTTTTAAAGCTTGTTTTAATTGTTTTAATTGCTTTTAAATGCTATAATAAATCCATACATCAATATATCAATGTGTGACATGATATTATTTGCATGCTTACTTGTTTATTTATTTTTATATATGAGATATGAGATATATGCCTGTGTTTACCATGCGATGATAGATTTAGGTGAACTTAAATCAATATAAGGCGTGCTCTAGAAAATCTAGAATAGAAATCGTTTCTTGCCTTGACAATAATATTATGAATACAATCATGAGATTCTTGTGTTTATGAAACACGTAATTAAATATGAATTTTCAATTTTGAGAGAAAGGATGATTCTGTCAACAACAGATTTCTATCTGTAAGAAAGGGTTATTAAGTGACGCCTCTTGACAATGCTCCACCCGATCTGGGAATCATCTGATTATCGATTATTGATTTGAAATATTTAATTTAAAGGAAGAATCTCTTTATAATATGATTATGATTGTAACGTAATATAATCCCTCTAAAATTAAATAATATCAAGTAGTAATTGGCCAATGATACAACGGGCTTGTGTCGGTCATAGCCTTCCAACATGATAGAAAGTGGTTCTTATTTTAAATCATTGTCGTTTCGTGCTACAGCCGAGGGCTTTGATTTTGAAATAAGAAATACTTGTCTATTACATAGAGATGTGTACATTGAATTAGAATCTAAAGGTCGTTACGTGCCACAGCCGTGGGCCGTTGGAGACTGATTCAATTGTACAGAATGTTGGGTTAGACTTGACTTAGAATATTGAGTTTGTCGTGCCAAAGCCGTGACTCAAGTATTCAAGAGGCTAAAGTTTGATTAGGGAATAACATAAGATGTAATTGACAAGAGTTGTCTGCCTATTGAACATTACATGGCGGTTCGTGCCACAGCCGAGGTTGTATGATGGAATGTAGGATCCCTATTCCCACTAGCATTATGAATGCTTAATTTTTCACGTAGGGGGTTTAATAAATTAGATAAACTAGTGGGAGCCACTTATGAATAAAGACCCGATTCATATAGTGTTTTGAAATGAAATTGAATATTTGCTAAGTATTGTTATGTGTTTATCATTTACAGATTTATTATATACGTTATGTCTTCTGCACTATCACTCCGGAGTATACTAGATGCTCACAAGTTGACTGGTCCTAATTTTGCTGACTGGCTTCGAAACTTAAGAATTAGTTCTCAGGGTGGAGAAGCTGAAATATGTGCTTGACTCATCTAAGCCTACTGAACCTGCTAACGATGCACATAATGATGAACATGTTGTGTATCGTAAGTGGATAGATGATGCAAATGTTGCTCAATGCATCATGCTAGCTTCCATGAACATTGAGCTACAGAAGCAACATGAGCATATGGATGCTCACACTATCCTAATGCATCTACAAGAGTTGTATGATGTGGCGGGGAGGACAGATCGATATGAGATATCGAAGGAGCTGTTCGGTTGTAGGATGTCTGAGGGATCATTTGTGAATGACCATGTACTTAAGATGATCAATTTGATTGAACGTTTTGGACATCTTGGTTTTGCCATGGATGGGGAGCTGAGCCAAGACTTGGTCTTGCAATCACTTCCGGGTTCGTTTTCGCAGTTTGTTGTGAACTTTCACATGAATAAGCTGGATGTCAGCCTGGCTGAACTCCACAACATGTTGAAGACTGCGGAATCGAATTTTCCCCCTAAGAAGAGTTTTGTTCTTCTAATTAGTGAAGGTTCCAATCCTAAGAAAAGGAAGAGGAACCCTTCCAAGAAGAAGAAAGTAGGTGAAGAAAAGCCGGTTCCACCAAAAGCTGAAGACCCCAAGAGCAAAGTTGTTTGCTTTCACTGTAACAAGGTGGGGCACTGGAAGAGGAACTGCAAGGTTTACCTTCAGAGTTGAAGAAGAAGAAGGGGAGTGAGACTACCACTTCTGATTCAGGTATGTTCATGATATAAATGAATATGTCATTAAGTCAAATTTCTACTTGGGTATTAGATACCGCCTGTGGTTCTTACATCTGCAATTCGTTGCAGGGACTAAGGAGAAGTAGGACTCTTGAGGAAGAGGAGGTGATTCTACTGATGGGAAATGGAGCAAGAGTTGTTGTTGAAGATGTAGGATCTTTTATACTAAGGGCATTAGCCACCATTTTGGCTTTCCCTGGATGATAAAGAATCTCATAATCGTAATCCTTGATTAGCTCTAACCACATTCTCTGGCGCATGTTGAGCTCTTTCTACGTGAAAATGTACTAGAGCACTTATGGCTTATATAAATCTCGCACTTCTCTCCATACAAGTAGTGCCTCAAATCTTTAGGGCAAAAGTATTGCCATGAGCCCAAGCTCATGGGTGGGGATATCGAATTTTATATTTCCTTAATTGTCTTGACGCGTACGCGATTACCTTGTTGTGCTGTATAAGAAGCACCCTAATTCCTTAAGCGAAGCGTCACTATAATTCACAAAATCTCCTTTTTCATCCGGCAACGCCAACATAGGGGCCGCCACCAACCTTTGCTTTAGTTCTTAAAAGCTTTTCTCGCATTTCTCTGTCCATTCAAACTTCTCAGTCATACGAGTAAGCCGCGTTAAAGGGGTTACTATCTTTACGAACTTGAACGAACCTCCGGTAGTAATCGGCCAATCCTACCTCTGGTAGTCGCCCTAACCATATTCATCAATTCCTCAGTGGTCCTTTATTTATTCTTGTCAGGATCCTCCACGGGATTCTTCTCAGCAACAATCCCTTCTAGGACAACATCCTCAACCGCTACATCCTCAATATGAACATCATCCGGTCCCGCGTTAGGACGCTCTATCGGATCCATAATCTGATCTCCAATAAGTAATAAAACATCATCGCGTTGTTGCTCCTCAACCTCAGGGTTCGGAGTCCCGCTACCATATACGATAACGAACTACGCTTCCATCACGATATTTATAAGGGTTCCCATAAGGGTTCTAACTGTCAATACTACGTTAGGTAGTCCGACTATGAACTTGGCAAAAGTTCTTATTATCTTAGTGAACTTATTATTTTAACGTCATACCATCTCTGAGGTTTATAACGCTTAGCTCTGATACCATTTCTGTAACACCCCCAAATCCGGGGTCGGGGATTCAGGTTGTCACGAGTTCCATTTCACTTATCAATACTTAATCTTAACAGTCAACCAACTAATGCGTATTGTGACCCCAAAATATACACACACACACCACAAGTTATAGTCTCAGAGATGAATACCAAAAATAACACAAGTCATTTTATTCCACATTTATAAACCATTTCACCATAAAAAAGGTTTATGAATAATTTACATATTCTTTGCCATTATTACAATTCATAAATATACATAAGTCTGGCACAACAAAAGTTGAAAGCCAAGCCTACTGGTAGCTCCTACCTCAGCTACAACGGCATCAACGCCTACAGGAAACTACGGAACGTTTCCTAACCGCTCACGAATTGGGAGCTTGATCCTGTTCATCTTGTCTATCTGTTGTTGTGTGATGAAAGAAGAAAGCAAGGGTGAGCAACAAGCCCACCGAAATAATATGTATAATAATTAACAATATATGAGCATCTTCATAGTACTCATGAAAGTCTTGGTCAAAAAGAAATGAACCAAGTTTGTTATCTTAACGCGACCAAGTCACAAAATATTCAGTATATATATACATATATACTTTTCACAATCTTTGAAATCCTCTGACATGTATAATATACACAGAGTTCCAGTTTATAATTGTATAAAAATATCGTTGCAAGGTGATCTCATATATCTAACCTTGTCTCAACGTTTTTCTGAAAATCTTTGACATGCATAAGATAATCATTTACTAGATATAAGTTTAAAAGATGAAGTTACAAGATACTCCAATATACTTATATCTTTTCCAAATACTACTTGAACTACCACCGTTCAAGTTATAATCAGTTTCAAAAGTTCATCACACTGATGAGACTACAAGATAAGACTTGAATAGATTCAATCTTTGAAATATCATTTGAAAGAAATGAAGTTACGAGATACTTCATTAAGTCCCGATATATATATATACACCTATATATATATACATTTCATACACTCCTCGAAAACCTCTGTTATAAAAATTATAAACAGAGTTGCAATATCCAATGAATTTGGAAAGGAGAAAACCTTGGCATAAACCTGATATCTTGCTGATCAGGAAAAGATACCAATAAGTAACCTTTTCTACTAGTAGATGGACGAATTCCCCACTGGTCATCACCCTGGCCACATTAGGACCTATGCTGGACTGCCACTCAGCCACTTACGCATTGATGGACTCCTACTGAGCCACTTACACTTTCATGGACGCCCACTGAGCCCATGTTGCTTATGCCGACTCAAATAGATGAACTTACTTCCCGAACGATGGGCAAGTAATCAAGATGTTTTCTCAAAATAGCAACCTCGTTGTGAATGTAAAATACACCACTGAGCCGGATCCCTCAGGTTTTGAGCGAGTATTTAAATCCCCTTCGAAAGGAAGATCTTAAATATAAAAATGAGTTTTGGGTTCCGCTCTAACTTTTAAAAATCATTTTGAAGACTCGAAAACATTTTTAAGAATGTTTGGAGTAATGCTGATTTAATGAAATAAATCAGTCCCAATATATTAGAAAATATCTGAATATTATTATTTAAATAATATTCCCATAAAGGATAATCTCTATAAAAATAATTGAAGTAGAAGTTTTAAAACTCATACTTGAAATGAATAATAAATAACCAAAGATATACATATACGAAAGTACGATCTTTATTTGAATAATCAAAAATAAGTTTGATTATCGAAACATTATTCTTTAATAAAATAAAGAATATTATTTAACAAAATAAGCGGAGTCATAAGTCCTCGAATGAATATTCAAATTAATATTCATTAAATAAAATAAACGGAGTCATAAGTCCTCGAATGAATATTCAAAATAATATTCATTAATTAAAATAAAGTTTTCGAATAAACCTTATTCGATTAATAGTTTTGAAAACTATATCTATATATATACATATATATATATATAATATACTTGGGAACATCGACTCCCGGTTTTAGAAAATGTTCGCCTTTGGGTCCCCTATACTAAGGGTATACGCAATTACTGCTTATCTCTAGCATAGGTATTATGCAACTTATAAGTATTTGAATCAACAGTTAGATATCAAGATTACGAAATAGACATGCATATATACCATATCACATGCTCCAATATATCGCAAGATTTGCTAATAACAATCATGCACTTATCACAAGATAATGCATATACATATATTTACATCACAACAACAGTATAACGGGTAGAAAACTTGCCTGAGCGACTGGGGGTGGTAAAAGGCCTGGGACGAGCCTGGTAACCTATAAACAATATATAAGTTAGAATTAAACCAAAGTCGCTTAAGAATCTATACTTTAACCAACTAGACTCTAACGCTCGCTTCTGCGCTTAACGATTCACTTAAGTCGCTCGAGTACCCTCGGCTCCACCATTTTTAATAAATTAACCATTACGAATTTTAAGGCGATTCTTTCACGAGTACTTTACCAACTTCCTAATCCACATTAAATAATTGTTTTGTAATCCAATTAGTCTTTTAGGGGCCTTAACCAAGGTTTCAAAGTAAGACGAGGGGTAATGGTCCGTTCGCGAAACGCCGTTACTTAAAACGGCCGTTTCTCCTAAACCGTACATCGGATTCAAGCGAATCACATATCAAAACGAAGCTTGTAACATGAACTATCTAATCATGGTAATGGTCAAAAACTAACAGTGAATTCACTGGTCCTGATGTTAAGAACAAAAGCAGTCTAAGGTAAATCGGGCATTACGACGACTATGTTTACGCGATTACCAAATTTGTACAACTCCAAATCAATCACCAACCAACTCATAACCATCAATACAACAAAACTTCACATAAACCATACCACATCAGTCCATAAACTCCAAGTTTTTCAACTCAAACAACCACAATCAAGACCTATGAACTATAATCAAGCTTCAATTACCAAAACACTTCCAAATCAAACCAAACTACTAATAATCACAATCTATGCTTCTCATTTCACAAAACCAACCATTAAACTTACTAATAAATAAATTAAAGGCTAGGGTTTGAAGTTTATACCTTCCTTGGGAGGTGTTAAGTTGCTAGGAAGCCTTAGGGAGCCTCCTATAAGCTTGATCTTTCCAAAGAAATCAAGAACACAAAGTTAGGCTTTGAAGTTTCTAAAAGTCCGATTGAAAGAACTGTAAAAATGAGGGTCTTACCATGCTTATTTGGACGAGACTTGTGAACAAGAGTTGTAGGCCATCTCAATACCTTTCCAACGAGCTATAGAACACAACATTTGAGTGAGAAATGAAGGAGATACAGTAGTTTTAATGTGCTGGTTCTGTTTTGGCCGAGAGCAATGGAAATGGGGGAGGAAATGCTTTTGCTTTCTTGTGTTGGTGGAATAATGTGGTGGATAATGATGGGTTGTCTTGATATTTGCTAGGTTAATAATAAACAAAGGAGTTAGTGGAAGATGATCTCATCATTTGCCATGTGTTGGTGATTTGTGGTGAGATGAGATCATCCCTAGTTAACTAGATAAGTAACTAGCCATTCCTTCCTAACTATCACTTGGTTTCTTGTTTGATCAACCATCCACTTGCCTTGCCACTTGCAAAGGTATTTACAAGAGTCATTATTTATTTCTTTGTCCGGTTATCACTCAATCTCGTTGATCGTTTGGTTAAATACCTTAATAGTTTTATTGATAAAATCTTCTTGGTATTTTTAATACCTAAGTTAATTCTCCTTTATAATCCTTGAATTTAAAATCCTTCATCTTAATATTAATTCCTAAAATCCCTTAATGTCTGTTGGAAATCTCGGGGAAAAATAAAAGTGCTCGTTTTCGAAATCCGACGGCTTTTGCATACACTTATTTTCTTTATGGAATACTAATACGATCTTAGAATTTCCATAACAGTACTCCTATATATCGTGGTCTGATAATTTTTATTAATCAGCATTGTCAGCAAAAGTTACTATTCATCCGGGTTTCAAAAATTTCCAAAAAAATTGGGGTTATTACAGTCTCCCCTCCTTAAAAGGATTTCGTCCCGGAATCAGATAGAAAACAGTTGGGGATGCTTTTCTAGCATTGCACTTTCTAAGTCTCAAGTAAATTTTCCCACATTGTGGTTCTACCATCAAACTCTGCCTAGTTTGATAACCCTTCTCCTAAGCACTTGTTCCTTTTCGATCTATAACCCCTTTCTGGTTGCTCCATATAGGTTACGTCTGGTTGCATGCCTATGCGCTCATATGGCCCTATTTGTCTGGCATCCGAATTATACTTCCTTGACATTGATACATGGAACACGTTATGAACTTGTTACATGTTCCGGGGTAGGGATAGCTCATATGCTAACTTCCCAATACGTCTTAATACCTCAAAGGGTCCAACAATTCGTGGGCTTAGCTTTCCTTTCTTTCCAAACCACATCCATCCTTTCCGAGGGAATACCTATAACAGCACTAGGTCCCCTACTTCATATTCTTTGTCCTTTCGTGTCAAATCAACATACTTCTTATGTCCATCTTGGGCTACTACTAGTCATCCTCTGATTAGATCTATTATATCATTGGTCCTTTGGACTGCTGCGGGTCTGAGCATCTTGCGCTCTACAACTTCATCCTAACATAAGGGAGATCGACATTGTCTTCCCTCAAGGATCTCATAAGGCGATACCTCGATACTGACATACGATCGATTATCGTAAGAAAACTCAATCCGCGTTAAGTTATCATTCCAAATTTCTTTCAAGTCTAGTGTACAGACTCTCATTATCTCATCTAGATCTACAGCTTTTGCTTCTCAATACCCAATCTTTTCCAGTTCGTAATCGTTACTATCTTCCATACCAAATTTTATACTGATTACACTTTTGCTCGTTAGCGTTACTATCTTCCACCATACTTGGTACCACTTCATCTCTAGCTGCCTCCATCTTCAAAAGCTTGGTCTTTCATATAGAAGTAAAAGAATTTATTGAGAGATCACTATGATCATGAATACTTGTTACATTGCATAGTTAGTACAGAAGGTGGCCAGCCTTTAGTACTTGACAAGCAATTAAACAATAGATGGTATCCTACTAGGCTTCTATCACACAGATAGATAGTCATTCGGCAATACCTCCCCTTCTGGAAGGGTTGTTCTTCTCAGCTTATATGAAATGAAAAAGAGAGAAAAGAACGAATTGAAGAGAATTGTATATATGTAAAAATATACTGCCACAAAATATCTGGCTTGGAATCTACCTCTGAACTATAGAGGCTTGTCATAGGAGAACAAAACATATATGTATATATATCAACATCAAGTATTATAACAGCGTAATTCATGTGCCTAAATATTTACTATTCCGTCCATCGTCCTATGGACCCATGCTCTCGCTCGAGCTTATAAACAATCACCGTTGAAACTCCCTCGACAAGCGAAAATCGAATCTGGGATTTCATTCTAGACATCATCATTACTAAAATTCTATGCTTGCACTGCAACCTTCCTCGTATAGTAATATGGCTCTCTATTCATAAGAAGGAATAAATATTCAATAGGTAGATAATCGACTTAATTAGTCTATCAACGATAACTTATACATCACCTGTCATCTCCTGTGCTTCCGTGCATAACAGAGAGCATACGGCACAGACATATGCAGATGCAATATATATACTTACAAATTATATATATATATGATTATTTAATTACGAATTTTAATTACAAGAACTTCAAAAATTCATAATAAAAAATCTATACATCCTAAAATTATGAAAAAAATACCCAGACGATCTACAACACTTGTAGAACCCAGATCAACATTCAAAATTATTCTGAGAAATGATTTCTCATCAGACAAAATTAATCTATGATATAACTTGTAAAAATCATAATTAATTCATACAAACACATAAAATTCTGAAATTTTTACCACAGATCTATATGCATACAACCTATGCTCTGATACCATTGTCGGATTTTTAAACGCAGCGGGGTGTGGCAAAACACTTTTACACATACAAAATCCAAATAAAAGAATATAAATCGTGAATAAAAATTTGAGGGATCGAATCTAACCTTTTAAAATAATTCGGAGACAACGATCAGAGATCCTTAGCAGTTGCTCCTCAAGTGTGAAGCACTCCACCGGTATCCACCAAGAAAACGATGTTAAGGAGGAGGAAGAAGGTTGAGAGAATTGGGTTTTTCAAACTTTTTGGGTTTTTGGGTTAGAATAAAATTAGGGTCTATAATAGTGTATTTATAGGCAAAATTTTCAGCTGAAATTTTCCCATAAATATTATTATTATTATCCCATTTATTATTCTCATTAATAATTAAAACACCTTTTAATCATTAATCCTTTTTCTAAACACTTTAGAAATAATTCTCTCTCTTGATTTAATTTCCAAAAATTAAATCCTTTAATTAATAATATTAAGAACTTTTCTTAATTAATTTATAATCAATTAAATCTCATTTAATCAATTATTAAATTTGTCAATTAATTATTTATTTCACAAATAAATAATTATTTAGCCATTATTAATTAATTCCTCCACCATTAAATCATTCTCTTTTTATGGTGTGACCCTGTAGGTTCAATATTAAGCCGGTAGTAGAAATAAATAATAATAAAACTATTTTATCATTATTTATTAGAATTCTCTAATTTATTAAATATGATTAATTAATTAATCATATTTATTCTACATCGTGAGTGATGCTTCTCAACATATCGCGACTATCCGGATAATATGAATTCACTGCTTAGAATATCAAGAACCTGTCAGTGAATAGTTACCGTACAATAAACTCCTTCTACCCTACAATGTCCCGATTAAATGCAAGGCATGGATCTCGTGTCAAGCCTATCTAATTCAATCACTTTGCTTACCATTTACTATGCGTAGTTCTATGCAAATTAGAAACTCCTTTCTAATTTCATTTACTCTGGCCAGAGATTCCTGAACTAGCATAAGTGGATCAGCCTTGAACATTCGCTTCCTTCACTGGAAGGGGTAGATCCTTTATTGATCATACACTATCTTCGTGTATAAATTCCTATACCCAGAAGAGCCCTAATAATTATCCCTGGAGACTAAGAATTAAACCAAAGCATAGTTCAGTGTACACAAGATGACTATGATGACCTTAAGTCTAAGGATACTTGTACAACTATCACTAAGTGAACAACTGCTGACACGTGAGTGAACTCCATCAGTTGTTCAGCTGTGCGAGTCATGTTCAGTGAACTTATTCTATAATAAGCACCTACATACTAGCTATAGTGTCACCACACAAATGTCTATGAGAACAGACATCCTTCATAATGAAGCAAGCATAGTATGTACCGATCTCTGCGGATTATTAATTACCAGTTAGTAATCCTACGACCAGGAACTATTTAAGTTTAGAGTTATCATCTTTTTAGGTCTCACTATTATGATCTCATCATAATCCATAAAAAGCTTTACTCTAAACTATGGTATATCTTATTTAAACACTTAAATAGATAAAGCCCGTAATAAAAACAAAACAAGTCTTTATTAATATCAATGAAATCAAAACAGATTACATAAAAGTTATTCCTAAATCCTAATACACGATTGGACTTAGGACATATTCCTTTCAGCCAGCACGTCACAACACCTGCTATGTCAGCAGACACGTCAGTATTGTTGGTCCCACGTGTGGGCCCACCTATCACGTGGGTTGCCATGTCAGCAGTGTGTTGCATTGCATCTGGCCCCACTTCTTCGATGTAAGATGCCACATAAGCAGCGTAGGTACCACAGGTGTAACCTATATTCCCACGACAGCTGCCATGTCAGCAGTGTGGGTCCCACGCGTGGGACCCTCTTCCACATGGCAACATATTACTTTGGCAGATGGCTAATGTAACACCATAAATTCTGCAACACCATTATTTATAGGCAATGTCAGCTGAAATGTAATGCAACTATATTTTCTCATGGTTGTAGATAAGCCAAAATCTTATATTTATTGCAACGCTTTTCTTGCAAAACTCAAAAAAAAACATCACATACGAGCATTTATGGCATAGTGCCGAAAACATAAACAGGTGATAGATTGCATTCGGAAAACTACCTCACAAACTATGAGGAGGCCCCTCCATTAGCTCCTTTTGTGAGCTATCTTTGGTAACGATATCATGTCAGTACAATAATTCCATTCTGGTAGCCCTAGGTACATGTTGGACCCTAGATCATATTGTCAACCCCGATTTACTCCTTCATGAGCTACCATGAAAATCCTGCAAGTTATAAAACACCTTCAAATACTATATTTCATTATCGACTGGATCCTAGCTAGTCATAGGGCTATACATACCCGACCTGAGTCGAGCTGATTTTTGACATAAACGAGTCGAGTTTATATTTTTTCTGATGAATCGAACTGTGTCGAGCTTCTTTCTTGAATAAAAAAGCGTGTTCGAACTCGAATTCATTTACTAACGGGCCGAACTTGAGGTTGTTCGCAACAAATACGAGTCGAGCCGAGTTCGAGCCCAACCGAGCAACTCTTTGACAAATAAAATATCAAAATAAAAATCAACCTTGTCGGTCCAACCTAACCAATTCGAGCCCAACCAAATTATCTAAACATTTAATTTAAGCCCAACCCTATTATCTAAAAGACTAAACTTATATTATCAATCCCTCTATCATCTGTTCTTTGTTCTGAGTTCTTGATCCTATATTACCATTTTTACTTATCTTGAAAACATCAACAAATCTCGTCAAAAATATAACAACCCCCATGACCTCACCACTTGCTTTTCCCACCATTCTTAATCCTAGTATCAAGCTCTTGTTTGTTGAGACGGGTGTTGACTACGATCAATACTGGAAAATTACCTCCTCCTTATTTTAATTAAGTGCGGCTTCTGATTCAGGATTTTATCAATAAAGTGCAGCTTTAGATTTAGGGTTTTATTGAGAAGTGAAGAATTTGTAAACAGTTGTTTAAAGATATTTGTTCCCTTAGAACCAGAACCCCTTCGGCTCGAACTAGATAGATATTGCTGGAGGGAGGTCTCTAGTACGGACCCGGAGGCCTGTCCGGGTGGATCCAACACGGGAACTTTCCAAGGGCAAGTGAAAAGGCTTGGATCAACCACATCTGTATACATGTCATAAACATCCTTGATGCCACTTTGCCATTCCATATCCAGGTTCACATGACGCATCTGATCATCATGATCATCCATCATCTAAAGAAACTCATTGGATCCATGATACAATTCACAAGCTTTCTCCACTATATCTTCCTCCTTTTCATCTCCTTGGCATGCTTCTTCTCAAGGAGAGCGGCTTTGTCCTCTGCTTGATGTGCCTTAGACTCCCACTTATCTGAAGAGATCTTCATCTTTTTCATGGAGGTTTGCAGTGCAGCATAGTCACTCCCCATCTTGATGCTTTATGTAGAAGATGCAATAAAGTAGGGATTGGCCTTGCAAAGAAAAAAAAAAGAGAAGTCGTAAGAAGGTTAACTCCAAAGGGAATAGAGGTAAAATACTAAGATCAAGCAAGACTCAAGAGGGCCGAGTCCCCAACACAGAAAGTCCCGGCCGGCCTCGAGTAGATTCTCACCCGATGAGACGTGAAGAAGGTCTAGGGGAGTGATGCAATTCTTGGATCATTCAAGAACAAGGGATGAACTTTTGAACACCAAGTCATTGGTGGATATGCCCCATAAAGGTTTGAAGGGGATCTTCACATTTTCATCTGAATCTTTGACCCTTTTCTTTCCAGAGCCGGAGGCCTCAAGGAGTGTCGGGACTTTGGGAATGCAATTAACCTGCTTGGCAGCTTCCCTGGCCATCATTCCCGTAATCATGTCACTCTTATCAGTACGTGCATCCAGGGCCTCATCAACTTAAACAAAATAAAGAAAAAATGGATATAAGAACAAACTTGACCAAGTTTGAGATAGAATAAAAATAAATATCCTCTCTAAAAAGGTTGTTAATGCCAGCCTCGACGAGCTTCGTCTCCGTAACAAACTCCCAATAAGGGGTCCTTCCATTATCATCAATAAGGAGATCAAGATCGTAGAGCTCAGCATTTGTGAGGTGAAGGATGTAGTGAGCAATGTCTACTGGACAGCTGAAATCATGTATGAATTAAACTCCCCAGTCACCCTACTTCCCCTCCAAGACCATAAACTTTTTGTTCCACTAGTTATTAAAGTCATTGAGAGAATACGTGTTCACAATGTGAGGAACACGGGGCATGTGTTGTAGAAGAACCCAGTCAGGCCTGGAGGAAGGAGATGCCTTCAACATGAAAATACTTCAGAACATTGAAACACTCAGTGGAATACTAAGGTCGTTGGCACTCAGATTGCAAGTCCTCTCATTGGACTTGGCTTTGCAAACTTCTACACAATCAGGCCCGAGGTAACTTGACTGAATCTCATCGACATCCTCTTCATCGAGCATGCTCTTATGCTTGAATGCATCAAATTGAACGATGCTCGGATACTCATCATCCTACGCATCAAGCATGCTTCTTAAACTATTGGAACAACGGTTATGGGAATAGGGAAAATGAAAACTATACCTTTCAGAGATCGGATTGTAGTTCTCTTTTGCATGGCTTTCTTGGCCGAGATGGAGGGCTTGCTAGGGCCTTGAGACATCTTAAAAAACTTAAGAAGTTGAGAGCTTCTAAAACTTGAGAAAACTTGAGAGGAGTTGAAATGAAAGTGTGAATGAAAATGAGCACTTCTCATCTTCTTTTATAGAAGAATAGGTAAATGCTACAACAGGTCATAACTCTGCTTGGTTCGTGCCAGCAGGTATCTCTCGAAAAAAGACCTAAAAATGGTAGGAAAAATGATCAAGAGATTAGAAGAAAGGACATAATAAACAAACAAAGTGACGCAGAACGTCGCTTATTGTATCAGTTGTTATTTCCCAAGGAACTAATAATGAGATTTATAGAAGGGGGGTCGAATGTAAATCTCAAAACTTTTTCAAGTTTTGAGCAGTTTGAAAAGCTAAGTGTATGATGAACAAATGTGTGTGAATTGCTTTGTGCAGTTGCAGACATGTGTATATTCAAAAACACATATGTAAAGAACACAAAGGCTTTAAAAACTTTTCTGATGGATTGTTGTTCCACCAGAGATGTATATTTCATAAAATATGTGATACAAAGAATTTTACACAGCTGCTTCCTAGTACAAACTAGATGATTTTCTCTCTTAGTTTTTCTAAACAGCTCTGGAAAATTCACACCTAATTACTAGCTGCAACCTAGTTTATATTCCACCAAGTTTACAAGTGAAGACAAAAATAAATACAATTATAAAATTGGTCTTCACATGTTTTTTCTTCTTTTCTCTATCCAATGCAACCAAAGATAAATTGTGAATCTTTGAATACTTCATTGTTTGCACCAGAATGGAAATGCTGGTTTTCTTTCATTCCTCCAGAAGGCTACCACATTCCAATTGTCTCTATCAACCCATGTGCCTCTTTCAGCTTATGAATTGTCACTATCAACTGCTATAGAACTGAGCATCCATTGAAGCTTTCATCCGTTGATGGCTTTATCCGTTAATGCCCTTATCCGTTGATGCACCTATCCGTTGATGTTTTGGTGACATCAGTTGATGCTTTAGCTGTGGCGCCCTCCAAACCCGGGTCAGAAGTTTGGGGTCCATACACACATACCTTATTTATAACATGCTTATAATAATAATAAAGATAATAATAATATGCAGTGACCCTACTTACCAACTACTATAGACCGCAACAGGTTAAAGTATGCACACAAGCCAAATACATCTACTTATATTACAAACCGTTCAAAACCCAACTATCCAAACTCAGAACTGAGTATTAAACGTTATTACAAACTTTTACAAACTTAAAATTATCCCAAAAGAAGCCTACTAGCTCAGCTTGATCAACCTGAACCCCTAGCTCTCGCGCTGGACTGGGGATCCTCGTTACTAACTGGTTCCTTTTTAACTGGAACGAACATAAACAACATCGCACAAATGAGCTAACTAGCTCAGCAAGTCACAATGACAAAACTGAGAATAATGATCATCAGGTAAATATGGTTATGATATCAAGTGAACAATGGATTATGATTTAGAACTGGATATTATATTTTCATTTTAAAAACCAAGGTTAGGCTGCTGATCAGTCATGTACTAACCCCGAGCAAAGCACACAACACTGCTCTAACTACTGGGTCCAAGGCACATATTGGCCTAACTTGACCATTATATGGTCTGACCACGAATCTGGTCCACAATTTTATAAAAACAATCCAATTCTACCATAATAACAGAATAAGCAGTAATAAACAATAAACAGGATCATTAACAACATTGGACGTTCAATAATGAAAATGGTTTCAATCTGTATAAAGATCAATATGGCATTTCCAAAGC
This sequence comes from Apium graveolens, assembly GCF_009905375.1. Classification (NCBI taxonomy): domain Eukaryota; kingdom Viridiplantae; phylum Streptophyta; class Magnoliopsida; order Apiales; family Apiaceae; genus Apium; species Apium graveolens. Next base: position 71,423 of record NW_027419754.1, on the reverse strand, counting down.
TTGGCTGTTAGGTAATGAAAGAATTGGATAACAAAGGAATCAACATTTCAGGGTTCCAAGGATTTGGTCTTTCAAAGCATAAGATACAATGGTTTGAATGTGTAAGCAATCTGGTTCAGTGTTTAATATTTAGTTTGTATGTATTTGTGGAGTAGTATCGTATATTTAAGGTTCGTATATGGGTATACAACAATCAATGGTCTAGAAAGAATCAGGTTACGGCTCAAGATCAATAACTGGAATCAAGGTTTAGGGTTCAGTGCTTCAAAGCACTTGCAATATAGAACAGGAATATCAATCACTGCAATATCTCGAGAAGGTTCTGAACACTTTCCTGGTACTAGCTTACTACACCGCACTTGCTCTCAATCACCACTGTCTTACTCCTTGACTATCTGTTTCCCTTTCCTACGCCTTGCCTCTTCTGCTCACATATCATAAGCATCTATCAATATTTAACTCATACGATTCTATTTGACACATACTTCTATCTACCCTTCGATTCACCCAAATCCGGTTAACAGATTGAAAGTTATGCAATAAACAAGTAAACATCGAATATACAGACCGACAGATAACCAACAAGTCACATATAACACATAACACGTCACATAATCAATGATATATCATTTATAAAGAAGTCTCAGGTCATAAATAGGCTTTCGGATATTTAAAATGATTTTTAAAACATTTTTCGGAGTTAAAACAGATCGTTGAATCAATTTCGAAGTAGTAAATAGGGTTCGGTTGGCCAATTCTGGCTTCAAAACAATTTCATAATAATTATCGAGCCTTGATAAAAATTTAAAATAATATTTTAAAGCTCGAAACTATTTTTCGGAATTTTTAAATCATTTTTATATAATTAAATCTAATTAAATAATTAATTAAAATTTATTAATAATTAATTAAATAAATTAATCAATTAATTTTCGAATTAATTGACCAATTAATCAATTAATTATTAACTAAAACTAATTAACTAATTAATTTAGATTTATTTTTGAATTAAAAATAAATTTTGGAATTAAATTAATAATTTTTTTGGAATTTTCAGAAATTAAAATCGAATTTTTATAATTAAAATAAATAGGAAATATGATTTTTAAATATTTTCAAAACAGGAATCCAAAATTTGCAAGTTCTGGAAACCTCAGGGACCTAACTGTTTCTTCCCCAAAAGATAAGGTACCAAACTGCAATTTTACAACCCCCGTCGCCGGAAAATACAGGGTTGGCCGGAGAACACGATTCCGGAACCCTCACCTCACCACAAGCTCCAGATCACATCTACAGACAACCAGGAACTTATTCATGCAATCAAATCATTCAAATAATCCCAGACTTGGCCGGCAATTGGCCAAGAACATCGTCGGTTTCCGGCGAACTTCGGAAATTTTCAAAACACAACTCCCTTCGATTCAGACATCCTCTGGTAACGAGATATATACCAATCGATTGCAAATTTCATAAGGGACATAATCCACTATAAATCAACAGCTAATAACCCCTAAATCAAAAAGCCCCAAATTTCAATTGAAAACATTCATACGGGTTATAAACCCTAATTTTAAAATTCGAGAATTAAACCCACTTTTGAGCATGTTATTGAACTCCAAATCAGACGTATGACATATGAAAATCATCAGGAAACAAGCTCTACAACATGCAAGCATCAAATCATACAAACAATCATCCGAACAAAAATTCATATTTTTAATAAAATTAATTCAAAAATAAATAATTTTTCAGAAAATAAACCTTGATTTCTGCAGTGATTTGGAACATATAATCTGATAGAACACCTCAAGACCTTTGGATTGAGTACTCGAGCTTTTCAAACGGACTCCGGTAACACCTCCGATTGTTGGTTTGATTCTTAGAAAGGTTTATGAATATATGAATTTTCTCTGGAAATTTATATAATTACTGCGAACAAATGATTTTTGATACGAAATAAAATACGGTAAAGGCTATTTATAATTACGGAAAATTAGTATCCCGTCGGATCATTCCGGATATAAAACGGTACATTTATTTGTAAAAACTGATCCAAACGGTATCGGTTTTCGGGACAATTATCCAGATCAGTACAATTTGTACTGCGGTCTTGGTCTCAGCGCCTGGTTACACGTATAACGAGGTGATAATTGGGATAGTTTAATAAAAAGCTCCCGTTTATCGAAAATACGAGTTTTATTGATTTACCGAAACGAATATTGTATCGAAAATGTTGCGCCGGGACCCGCGCAAGACAAACCGTACGCCGGATCGAAAAAGTCGAAACATGGAATATGCTCGGAATATTACAATTGGGTTAGGAAGGAGTTCTCGGAAGAGTTTCAGGTTCCAAAAACGTAACAACGGATGACGTCGGTTGGTTCCCATTTTTATAAAATAGATTCTAAATACTCGGAAAAAGATTTTATAAATTTCATATGATCCTTATAAATCCATAAATCATCATAAAAATAATTAGGAAGATATGAAAATTATCTATATTTTATTTTGGACATATAAAAATTAAAATACTCAATTAATAATATTTTTAAACATCCAAACACATTTAATACTTAACAATTAATTCACAGAACAGATACTGAACACATATATTAATTATTTATTAGCAAAAATAATTACACGATATATCCCGGATATTAATTAGCAGTTGAAGCTTTATCTGTTGAAGCACTCATCCGCTGATGGATGTTATCGGTTGAAGCTTTAGAGACATCCGTTGAAGCTTTGTTTCTCATCCGTTGAAGGCCTTTAATTTATCAGTTGATACTACTTCACTTATACAAAATTAAAAGGCATGAAATATTTACAATTAGCCCTCCTATTTGCATATCCACTAGTAATCAACATGACTTATAATTTCCTACAACATTTAAGAATTGTAGCTTAAATACAAAGACTGGAATGTGCTACAATACTAAACTTATTTTTAAGTAAAGCTACTCCATCAACAGATAGCCAAAGTGGTCTTATCCGTTGAGGCTACAAACACTAGTTTTCTACTTAAGTGTTTTGTTTAACTTATCATCAAACTAATACACATGTATTCCTAACAATCTCCCCCTATTTATGTCTACTAGAATTGTAGGCATAAATTCAGGGTTAACTTGATGATAACAAAACACTTAACAAAAGTATAAATTGAAACTAAGTAGAAATATAAAAGTGCTGCAAAAGTGTATGTACTGAGATAGAGTTGAAGATTTACAGTGTTTCCAAGGGTGCTCTTCTAGCCTGAGCAAATCATTTTCTTTTCCTTTGTTCCCTTGTTTTCTTCCCTATCCTCTTGTCATTTTCCTCTACTTGGAGTTAGAGTTGTCTGTAAAATCCAGCCTCATCTTCATCACTGATATCCAACTTAGATTGCATTCCTTGAGAGTTTCATTACTGGCAATCTTAAGCTAGTCTTTAAGTCTGAAAAATCTTCGGACTCCTTTATTGTCTCTGAACTCCATCAACCAATGAGGTGATTTATGAATTGTAATTCCATGCTCTGGGATGAGTAATGTTCTAGGCAAGGAATTTGACTCCCTCCAAGTCTTCCTTATGTTGGCAATCTTGTTGAGAACCTCAGTCTTGGCACCTCTGGTAAAACCAGTGTCCCTTTTTATGGCTGAGTAAACTCTAATCAAGGTAGAGTAGCCCTCATTTAGAATTCTTTGAAGAGGCCAAGTCCTTTCCACACTTCCTTTATATTTGAACACTAGCCTTTCTGGTAGCTGTCTGTAGGCACTTATTCCCCTTACTTCCTCCAGCTCATCCAGGTAGAGTTCAATATCTGTAAATTCTTTTAAGTCACAAATGTGAACATAATCATCCTTTGAGATTTGTGGCTTAGGCTTAGGCTTTTGTTTCTGAGTGAATTTCCTTGAGGTTGGGGGAGGTATGGATTTTTTTATTTGTCTTTTCTGTTCCTTTGGTGGTGGAGGAGTGGTTAAGAAGGTAGGCAATTGATTTTTTGATTTGTCTTTTCTGTTCCTTGTGGTGAGGGATATCCGTTGAAGAAGGAAAAGAAGTAGAAATTGAAAGTGACATAATTGTTGAATCTGTGTGGATTGATTTTAAATTAAGTGACACAGATTCTTCAAGTAAGTCTGAAAGAATTGGCTGGTGATCCAACAAATCATCTAAAAGATGATGATCACCAGTACTTAAGTGGGGTTCATCCCTGAGTTGTAAAGAGGGAGAATCATGAAATGATGTGAAAATCATGTCCACATCCAAAGAAGGTGATGGAGAACTTGGTGTTTGATGTATATCAATTATGAGAGAATGGGGATGTGACTCCACATTTGTTGGAGCCACATCAAACTGAATTTGGGAAGGCATAGATACAAGTGATTGTATCTGTGCAGTGTGTGCACCTAGTGATTATTCTAGGGTTTTGACCTTCTTTCTCCTTGTGAAGGTTTTTATAGGTGAGTGTGTGGCTTCAGTGTCCCTCCCCCTTTTGTTCTGTGTCCCTGGTTGGGGACTATTTTCAATCGTTACACCCTTTTGGGAGGGTGCAACTAGGGATGAGTTTGAATCCTTCTCAACCACAACAGTCTTTTGAGAAACTGGGGTTTGGCTTGTTTGGGTAACACTCACCTCTCCTACCTTATTCTGGGGTTTTTCTTTATGTTCACCCCTCCCCTCACCACTAACACTCTTTTCACGCCCCTCAGGGTTTATAGTAGTTGTTACAACTATTTTCTTTTAAGAGACAACAGAGGTGGCTTTCTTTGACTTGGATTTGGAAATTTTGGGTTTGGTGGCCTTGTAGGAATCTTTTGGGGCATTGATACAGATCCCATGGCCACACCTGAAGACAAAGAAATGGTAGGGTTGGAAGTAGTAGGAGTTGAAGAAGTATTTACCTCACTTACCTGAGGTGCATCCATTATTGGTAAATATACCAATGGCACCTTATTGTTGAGGTCAATCCATAAAAGGTCTACAAGGACCCTCTTCTTTTGGACCCAGCATTTGAGCTTATTACTCTCATTATTGATGACCAAACCTTCAGCAACATAGTTAGCCAATAATATAAAGAATCTAGCATAATAGATGTTTTGAGCTCTATTAGCCTTGTTACCTAATTCGGTACCTAATTCTAGCATAACATAGTTGCTAAAATTATAGTACCTATCAGAAACTAGCATATAGAGCATATTAATAAGAGCTGAGGTTATAGCATCAAAGTTGCTAATTTTCCCAGACAAAACCTTGATAAAGGCATCACTGAGAAAACTCCACTCCTTCCTAAGGCATTTTCTCTTAATACTGCCTAAACTGGTGGAATTAAGGGAATAGCCTATGGAATCTAACATGCTAGATACATCATTATCAGTGTGTGGTGTCATGGCATTATTTTCAAGTAATTTAAAGTAAGACTGTATATCATCAGAGTTAATACAGTAATCTTTACCTTTGAGAGAGAAGAAAATGGTCATATCAGTGGAGTTGAACTCAGCAGTTGTCCATATCTCCTCAACTACCTCATAGTATATTGTTGGGGCCTCCAGCTTTGTATAGCTTAGTTTACAGTTCTTGATGAAATCCATCATCTTGTGGTAGTCTGAGTGAGCTTCATTCTTTTCCACCAAAGCTAGGAAATTGTTCTTCTCATTGACAAACCCGGATTGGGACATCATCTTTACTACTGGTGCCATTGTTGTGGGTATGAAGTTGCAGAGAAAAGTTGGAGAAGAAGAGTAAAAGCTTTTGAAAATTCAAGAAAGCGTAAAGTGAAAATAAGAAATCAAAAGGGCTTTTATACTTTCTCAAATTAAAACATATAGAAAATGATTAAACAATATTTTGGGTAAATTACAACCGTTTAAGAATTAAGGAAAAACTATAGGTATTCTAAAAACTACCCGTTAATACATATACATACAGCTGTATACATGTATCAACGGATAAGAAAATAGAATCAACGGTTGTGATTCACTTGAATCCACTGATGTGACACTTCAACGGATAAGGTAAACTGTCATCCGTTGAAGAGTAACACAGTTTTATCTATCGAAGGATAAAATTTCCAGAAATGTAATTGTCTTTCAACGGATAATGGACATCCGTTGATAGAACAACTTTGGCTTTCAACGGATAGGGAATATCCATTGATATAATAAAGTTAACTTAAAGCCAACTTTGCTCTTGCAATAAATTCATTTCAGGCTGCATATCAAATTACAATTTGGACATGAATTTAAGAATAATTAAGCATACACAGCTCACTAACCAACCTTGTGAATGTTGATTCATCAAGTGGCTTGGTAAAAATGTCTGCAATTTGTTTTTCACTTGGAACAAAATGAAGTTCCACTGTACCATTTATCACATGTTCCCTTATGAAGTGGTATTTGATGTCAATGTACTTGGTTCTTGAATGCTGCACTGGGTTTTCAGTAATGGCAATGGCACTTGTCTTGTCACAGAATATTGGAATTTTGTCAACATTTAGCCCATAGTCAAATACTTGATTCCTCATCCATAATATTTGTGCACAGCAACTACCTGCAGCAATGTACTCAGCCTCTGCTGTTGATGTAGAAACATAATTTATGCTTCTTACTGAACCATGATACAAGCTTATTCACTAGAAATTGACAGGTGCCAGTTGTACTTTTCCTGTCTATTTTGCAACCTACATAATCTGCATCTGAGTAGCCAATTAGATCAAAACCAGACTCTCTAGGGTACCAAATTCCTAGATTTGGAGTCCCTTTGAGATATCTGACAATTCTTTTAATAGCAACTAAGTGAGATTCTCTAGGATCAGCTTGAAATCTAGCACAAAGACATGTAGCAAACATTATATTAGGTCTACTAGCAGTTAAATATAGAAGTGAACCAACCATGCCTCTATAGCTTATAATGTCCACAGACTTTTCAGCCTTGTTTAATTCAAGCTTAGTGGCAGTGGCCATAGTAGTTTTTGCAGATGAACATTCCATTAAGTCAAACTTCTTTAAAAGATCATAAATATATTTAGTTTGACTAATGAAAATTCCACCACTAACTTGTTTAACTTGTAAACCAAGAAAATAAGATAGCTCTCCCATCATGCTCATTTCATATTTACTTTGCATTAAATTAGCAAACTTTTTACAAAGTTTATCATCTTTAGAACCAAATATAATATCATCTACATAAATTTGAACAAGTATTGTAGAGCCATTAGAATTTCTAAAGAAAAGAGTTTTGTCAACAGTACCTCTAGTGAAGTGATTAGCTAGAAGAAATTTTGACAAAGTCTCATACCAGGCTCTAGGTGCTTGCTTTAGTCCATAGAGTGCTTTCAACAGATAATACACATGGTCTGGAAAATTTGGATCTTCAAACCCTGGAGGTTGACCCACATAGACTTCTTCCTCCAATTCTCCATTCAGAAATGCACTCTTGATATCCATTTGATAGGCTTTGAAATTGGCATGGCCTGCATAGGCTAGAAAAATTCTGATGGCTTCAAGTCTTGCAACAGGAGCAAATGTCTCATCAAAATCTATTCCCTCTTGTTGCGAGTAGCCCTTAACAACCAATCTAGCTTTATTCCTTATAACAATGCAATTTTCATATATCTTGTTTCTGAACACACATTTTGTGTCAATAGAACTCTTGTTATTTGGCTTGGGTACCAGCTTCCATACTTTGTTCCTCTCAAATTGGATTAACTTCTCTTGCATTGCTAAAATCCAATCTGGATCCAATAGAGCTTCTTCCACTCTCTTAGGTTCCTCCTGTGATAGAAACTATTGTATAGACATTCATCTTGAGTAGCCCTTCTTGTTTGCACTTTAGACGTTGCATCACCAATGATAAGTTCAAAGGGATGACTCTTGGTCCATTTCCTTTGAGGTGGTAGATTAGCTCTAGATGAGGTGGCCTCAGTATTGTCATGATGTGAGATAGAGTGTTGATTAGTTGAGATTCCCCCTGAGTTGGTCCTTTGCAGGGAACTAGGAGTTCTATCAACTGATGATCTAATTTGATTATCCGTTGATGAACTATGATCAACGGATGCTCTATTATGTACTTCAACGGATGATGCACTTTGTGAAAGAGATATGTCCTAAGTCCAATCACGTATGAGGATTTAGGAATAACTTTTATGTAATCGGTTTTGATTTCATTTATATTAATAAAAGACTTGTTTTGTTTTTTATTACGGGCTCTATCTATTTAAGTGTTTAAATAAGATATACCATAGTTTAGAGTAAAGCTTTTATGGATTATGATGAGATCATAATAGTGAGACCTAAAAGATGATAACTCTAAACTTAAATAGTTCCTGGTCATAGGATTACTAACTGGTAATTAATAATCCGCAAAGATTGGTACATACTATGCTTGCTCCCTTCAGGAGGATGTCTGTTCTCATAGGCATTTATGTGGTGACACTATAGCTAGTATGTAGGTGCTTATTATAGAATAAGTTCGCTGAACATGACTCGCACAGCTGAACAACTGATGCAGTTCACTCACGTGTCAGCAATTGTTCACATAGTGATAGTTGTACAAGTATCCTTAGACTTGAGGTCATCATAGTCATCTTGTGTACACTGAACTATGCTTTGGTTTAGTTCTTAGTCTCCAGGGACAATTATTAGGGCTCTACTGGGTATAGGAATTTGTACATGAAGATAGTGTATGATCAATAAAGCATCTACCCCTTCCAGTGAAGGAAGAGAATGTTCTAAGCTGATCCACTTATGCTAGTTCAGGAATCTCTGGCCAGAGTGAATGAAATTAGAAAGGAGTTTCTAATTTACATAGAACTGAGCATAGTGAATGGAAAAGCAAATGATTAAATTAGATAGGCTTGACACAAGATCCATGCCTTGTATTTAATCAGGACATTGGTGGGTAGAAGGAGTTAATTGTACGGTAACTATTCACTGACAGGTTCTTGGTATTCTAAGCAGTGAATTCATATTATCCGGATAGTCGCGATATGTTGAGAAGCATCACTCACGATGTAGAATAAATATAATTAATCAGATAATTATATTTAGTGAATTTTAATATTCATATAAATAATTAATAAAAAGTTTATTATTATTTATTTCTACTACTGGCATAATATTGAACCTACAGGGTCACACCATAAAAGAATATTTCCTTTGATGAATAATGAGAGAGAGAATTATTTTTTCTAAATAGTTAAGAAAAAGAAATAATGATTAAAATAGTTTTAATTATTATTAAAGCATTTTATGAAGATAAAATGTGGGGGTTAAAATATATAAAGATATATTATAAAACCCTAGGAGAGTCCTATAAATAGAATGAGATGGATGGCTCATTTGACAAGACACACAATTTTGGTTTTGTGAAAACCCTAGCCTCCATCTTCTTCTTCTCTCTCTCTCCCAAAACTCCATTTTTATAAAAGCTTAGTTTTATAAAAAGGTTCATCGAAGAGGATCGTTCTTGGTGGATACCGGTAGAGTGCTTCACACACTGAGGAGCAACTGCTAGCACTCCAATTTTATAAAGCTTCGATTCACGAGGTATGGTTTCGATTCCTCAGTTTTTCCCTTTTATATGTTTTTTATATGTGCGGTATATGGTTTTTACGGAATAATTGTTATTTCACGCTTCCGCTCATCCGTAAATTCCTTCATTGGCATCAGAGCTAGGTTCTGCATATAGAGATTCATATAAAAAATTTCAGATTTTTTAATGCATGTATGGATTTATTATGATTTTTGCAAGTTTATTTGGATTTAATTATGAATTAATTCGAAATAATTTTTGCATGAGATTTTGACTACTGATCTGGGTTCTACAAGTGTTGTAGATCATCTAGATATTTTTTCATAATTTTGTGATGTGTAGATTATTTGTTATGAATTTTTTAAAATTGTTTTAATTAAAATTCATAAAATAATTATGCATGTGAATAATTATGATTAAAATTTGCACAAGGACCCATGGCTGATTTGGTATTTTTCTGCTACTCCCTGATTTAAGAAATCATATTATTTTGATTTTTATTAATTTATTAATTAACTGTTAATTAATTTATTAATAATAAAATTAAAATAATAAAAAAATATTAATAAGAGTTATTAATATGGGAGTAAAGGGAAAGGGGGGGGTTACATCTCCTAAATTGAAACAGCAGCAGAAAGGCAACAGGCATTAGCAGGAAGAAGAAACAGAAATAAAAAAAACCTGCTGCGGCTGTGCAGGCGCGTGCGCTGCACGCGGGGAAGGGGTGAGTTGCGCATTCCGTGAATGTGTTACACACTGTTGTGGATTTACGGAATGCGTTACACGCGTAAATGGCTCAACAGTGTTGTAACGCATTACGTACATGCGTTACAGCCCGTATGTCCACATTAAATTTGATTTTTTGGGAGTTTCGTAACTCCATTTTGGGCGTGCAATATATCGTTGGATTCGTTTTTCCGAGACGGATCTAATGGAGTGGTCAAATATTTTTTATATAAAAGTTTTGAACTTTTTATATTCCCGAAAGTGTTTTAAAGCTTGTTTTAATTATTTTAATTGCTTTTAAATGCTATAATAAATCCATACATCAATATATCAATGTGTGACATGATATTATTTGCATGCTTACTTGTTTATTTATTTTTATATATGAGATATGAGATATATGCATGTGTTTACCATGCGATGATAGATTTAGGTGAACTTAAATCAATATAAGGCGTGCTCTAGAAAATCTAGAATAGAAATCGTTTCTTGCCTTGACAATAATATTATGAATACAATCATGAAATTCTTGTGTTTATGAAACACGTAATTAAATATGAATTTTCAATTTTGAGAGAAAGGATGATTCTGTCAACAACAGATTTCTATCTGTAAGAAAGGGTTATTAAGTGACGCATCTTGACAATGCTCCACCCGATCTGGGAATCATCTGATTATCGATTATTGATTTGAAATATTTAATTTAAAAGGAAGAATCTCTTTATAATATGATTATGATTGTAACGTAATATAATCCCTCTAAAATTAAATAATATCAAGTAGTAATTGGCCAATGATACAACGGGCTTGTGTCGGTCATAGCCTTCCAACATGATAGAAAGTGGTTCTTATTTTAAATCATTGTCGTTTCGTGGTACAGCCGAGGGCTTTGATTTTGAAATAAGAAATACTTGTCTATTACATAGAGATGTGTACATTGGATAGATGATGCAAATGTTGCTCAATGCATCATGCTAGCTTCCATGAACATTGAGCTACAGAAGCAACATGAGCATATGGATGCTCACACTATCCTAATGCATCTACAAGAGTTGTATGATGTGGCGGGGAGGACAGATCGATATGAGATATCGAAGGAGCTGTTCGGTTGTAGGATGTCTGAGGGATCATTTGTGAATGACCATGTACTTAAGATGATCAATTTGATTGAACGTTTTGGACATCTTGGTTTTGCCATGGATGGGGAGCTGAGCCAAGACTTGGTCTTGCAATCACTTCCGGGTTCGTTTTCGCAGTTTGTTGTGAACTTTCACATGAATAAGCTGGATGTCAGCCTGGCTGAACTCCACAACATGTTGAAGACTGCGGAATCGAATTTTCCCCCTAAGAAGAGTTTTGTTCTTCTAATTGGTGAAGGTTCCAATCCTAAGAAAAGGAAGAGGAACCCTTCCAAGAAGAAGAAAGTAGGTGAAGAAAAGCCGGTTCCACCAAAAGCTGAAGACCCCAAGAGCAAAGTTGTTTGCTTTCACTGTAACAAGGTGGGGCACTGGAAGAGGAACTGCAAGGTTTACCTTCCAGAGTTGAAGAAGAAGAAGGGGAGTGAGACTACCACTTCTGATTCAGGTATGTTCATGATATAAATGAATATGTCATTAAGTCAAATTTCTACTTGGGTATTAGATACCGCCTGTGGTTCTTACATCTGCAATTCGTTGCAGGGACTAAGGAGAAGTAGGACTCTTGAGGAAGAGGAGGTGATTCTACTGATGGGAAATGGAGCAAGAGTTGTTATTGAAGATGTAGGATCTTTTATACTAAGGGCATTAGCCACCATTTTGGCTTTCCCTGGATGATAAAGAATCTCATAATCGTAATCCTTGATTAGCTCTAACCACATTCTCTGGCGCATGTTGAGCTCTTTCTACGTGAAAATGTACTAGAGCACTTATGGCTTATATAAATCTCGCACTTCTCTCCATACAAGTAGTGCCTCAAATCTTTAGGGCAAAACTATTGCCATGAGCCCAAGCTCATGGGTGGGGATATCGAATTTTATATTTCCTTAATTGTCTTGACGCGTACGCGATTACCTTGTTGTGCTGTATAAGAAGCACCCTAATTCCTTAAGCGAAGCGTCACTATAATTCACAAAATCTCCTTTTTCATCCGGCAACGCCAACATAGGGGCCGCCACCAACCTTTGCTTTAGTTCTTAAAAGCTTTTCTCGCATTTCTCTGTCCATTCAAACTTCTCAGTCATACGAGTAAGCCGCGTTAAAGGGGTTACTATCTTTACGAACTTGAACGAACCTCCGGTAGTAATCGGCCAATCCTACCTCTGGTAGTCGCCCTAACCATATTCATCAATTCCTCAGTGGTCCTTTATTTATTCTTGTCAGGATCCTCCACGGGATTCTTCTCAGCAACAATCCCTTCTAGGACAACATCCTCAACCGCTACATCCTCAATATGAACATCATCCGGTCCCGCGTTAGGACGCTCTATCGGATCCATAATCTGATCTCCAATAAGTAATAAAACATCATCGCGTTGTTGCTCCTCAACCTCAGGGTTCGGAGTCCCGCTACCATATACGATAACGAACTACGCTTCCATCACGATATTTATAAGGGTTCCCATAAGGGTTCTAACTGTCAATACTACGTTAGGTAGTCCGACTATGAACTTGGCAAAAGTTCTTATTATCTTAGTGAACTTATTATTTTAACGTCATACCATCTCTGAGGTTTATAACGCTTAGCTCTGATACCATTTCTGTAACACCCCCAAATCCGGGGTCGGGGATTCAGGTTGTCACGAGTTCCATTTCACTTATCAATACTTAATCTTAACAGTCAACCAACTAATGCGTATTGTGACCCCAAAATATACACACACACACCACAAGTTATAGTCTCAGAGATGAATACCAAAAATAACACAAGTCATTTTATTCCACATTTATAAACCATTTCACCATAAAAAAGGTTTGTGAATAATTTACATATTCTTTGCCATTATTACAATTCATAAATATACATAAGTCTGGCACAACAAAAGTTGAAAGCCAAGCCTACTGGTAGCTCCTACCTCAGCTAAAACGACATCAACGCCTACAGGAAACTGCGGAACGTTTCCTAACCGCTCACGAATTGGGAGCTTGATCCTGTTCATCTTGTCTATCTGTTGTTGTGTGATGGAAGAAGAAAGCAAGGGTGAGCAACAAGCCCACCGAAATAATATGTATAATAATTAACAATATATGAGCATCTTCATAGTACTCATGAAAGTCTTGGTCAAAAAGAAATGAACCAAGTTTGTTATCTTAACGCGACCAAGTCACAAAATATTCAGTATATATATACATATATACTTTTCACAATCTTTGAAATCCTCTGACATGTATAATATACACAGAGTTCCAGTTTATAATTGTATAAAAATATCGTTGCAAGGTGATCTCATATATCTAACCTTGTCTCAACGTTTTTCTGAAAATCTTTGACATGCATAAGATAATCATTTACTAGATATAAGTTTAAAAGATGAAGTTACAAGATACTCCAATATACTTATATCTTTTCCAAATACTACTTGAACTACCACCGTTCAAGTTATAATCAGTTTCAAAAGTTCATCACACTGATGAGACTACAAGATAAGACTTGAATAGATTCAATCTTTGAAATATCATTTGAAAGAAATGAAGTTACGAGATACTTCATTAAGTCCCGATATATATATATACACCTATATATATATACATTTCATACACTCCTCGAAAACCTCTGTTATAAAAATTATAAACAGAGTTGCAATATCCAATGAATTTGGAAAGGAGAAAACCTTGGCATAAACCTGATATCTTGCTGATCAGGAAAAGATACCAATAAGTAACCTTTTCTACTAGTAGATGGATGAATTCCCCACTGGTCATCACCCTGGCCACATTAGGACCTATGCTGGACTGCCACTCAGCCACTTACGCATTGATGGACTCCTACTGAGCCACTTACACTTTCATGGACGCCCACTGAGCCCATGTTGCTTATGCCGACTCAAATAGATGAACTTACTTCCCGAACGATGGACAAGTAATCAAGATGTTTTCTCAAAATAGCAACCTCGTTGTGAATGTAAAATACACCACTGAGCCGGATCCCTCAGGTTTTGAGCGAGTATTTAAATCCCCTTCGAAAGGAAGATCTTAAATATAAAAATGAGTTTTGGGTTCCGCTCTAACTTTTAAAAATCATTTTGAAGACTCGAAAACATTTTTAAGAATGTTTGGAGTAATGCTGATTTAATGAAATAAATCAGTCCTGATATATTAGAAAATATCTGAATATTATTATTTAAATAATATTCCCATAAAGGATAATCTCTATAAAAATAATAGAAGTAGAAGTTTTAAAACTCATACTTGAAATGAATAATAAATAACCAAAGATATACATATACGAAAGTACGATCTTTATTTGAATAATCAAAAATAAGTTTGATTATCGAAACATTATTCTTTAATAAAATAAAGAATATTATTTAACAAAATAAGCGGAGTCATAAGTCCTCGAATGAATATTCAAATTAATATTCATTAAATAAAATAAACGGAGTCATAAGTCCTCGAATGAATATTCAAAATAATATTCATTAATTAAAATAAAGTTTTCGAATAAACCTTATTCGATTAATAGTTTTGAAAACTATATCTATATATATACATATATATATATATAATATACTTGGGAACATCGACTCCCGGTTTTAGAAAATGTTCGCCTTTGGGTCCCCTATACTAAGGGTATACGCAATTACTGCTTATCTCTAGCATAGGTATTATGCAACTTATAAGTATTTGAATCAACAGTTAGATATCAAGATTACGAAATAGACATGCATATATACCATATCACATGCTCCAATATATCGCAAGATTTGCTAATAACAATCATGCACTTATCACAAGATAATGCATATACATATATTTGCATCACAACAACAGTATAACGGGTAGAAAACTTGCCTGAGCGACTGGGGGTGGTAAAAGGCCTGGGACGAGCCTGGTAACCTATAAACAATATATAAGTTAGAATTAAACCAAAGTCGCTTAAGAATCTATACTTTAACCAACTAGACTCTAACGCTCGCTTCTGCGCTTAACGATTCACTTAAGTCGCTCGAGTACCCTCGGCTCCACCATTTTTAATAAATTAACCATTACGAATTTTAAGGCGATTCTTTCACGAGTACTTTACAAACTTCCTAATCCACATTAAATAATTGTTTTGTAATCCAATTAGTCTTTTAGGGGCCTTAACCAAGGTTTCAAAGTAAGACGAGGGGTAATGGTCCGTTCGCGAACGCCGTTACTTAAAACGGCCGTTTCTCCTAAACCGTACATCGGATTCAAGCGAATCACATATCAAAACGAAGCTTGTAACATGAACTATCTAATCATGGTAATGGTCAAAAACTAACAGTGAATTAACTGGTCCTGATGTTAAGAACAAAAGCAGTCTAAGGTAAATCGGGCATTACGACGACTATGTTTACGCGATTACCAAATTTGTACAACTCCAAATCAATCACCAACCAACTCATAACCATCAATACAACAAAACTTCACATAAACCATACCACATCAGTCCATAAACTCCAAGTTTTTCAACTCAAACAACCACAATCAAGACCTATGAACTATAATCAAGCTTCAATTACCAAAACACTTCCAAATCAAACCAAACTACTAATAATCACAATCTATGCTTCTCATTTCACAAAACCAACCATTAAACTTACTAATAAATAAATTAAAGGCTAGGGTTTGAAGTTTATACCTTCCTTGGGAGGTGTTAAGTTGCTAGAAAGCCTTAGGGAGCCTCCTATAAGCTTGATCTTTCCAAAGAAATCAAGAACACAAAGTTAGGCTTTGAAGTTTCTAAAAGTCCGATTGAAAGAACTGTAAAAATGAGGGTCTTACCATGCTTATTTGGACGAGACTTGTGAACAAGAGTTGTAGGCCATCTCAATACCTTTCCAACGAGCTATAGAACACAACATTTGAGTGATAAATGAAGGAGATACAGTAGTTTTAATGTGCTGGTTCTGTTTTGGCCGAGAGCAATGGAAATGGGGGAGGAAATGCTTTTGCTTTCTTGTGTTGGTGGAATAATGTGGTGGATAATGATGGGTTGTCTTGATATTTGCTAGGTTAATAATAAACAAAGGAGTTAGTGGAAGATGATCTCATCATTTGCCATGTGTTGGTGATTTGTGGTGAGATGAGATCATCCCTAGTTAACTAGATAAGTAACTAGCCATTCCTTCCTAACTATCACTTGGTTTCTTGTTTGATCAACCATCCACTTGCCTTGCCACTTGCAAAGGTATTTACAAGAGTCATTATTTATTTCTTTGTCCGGTTATCACTCAATCTCGTTGATCGTTTGGTTAAATACCTTAATAGTTTTATTGATAAAATCTTCTTGGTATTTTTAATACCTAAGTTAATTCTCCTTTATAATCCTTGAATTTAAAATCCTTCATCTTAATATTAATTCCTAAAATCCCTTAATGTCTGTTGGAAATCTCGGGGAAAAATAAAAGTGCTCGTTTTCGAAATCCGACGGCTTTTGTATACACTTATTTTCTTTATGGAATACTAATACGATCTTAGAATTTCCATAACAGTACTCCTATATATCGTGGTCTGATAATTTTTATTAATCAGCATTGTCAGCAAAAGTTACTATTCATCCGGGTTTCAAAAATTTCCAAAAAAATTGGGGTTATTACAGTCTCCCCTCCTTAAAAGGATTTCGTCCCGGAATCAGATAGAAAACAGTTGGGGATGCTTTTCTAGCATTGCACTTTCTAAGTCTCAAGTAAATTTTCCCACATTGTGGTTCTACCACCAAACTCTGCCTAGTTTGATAACCCTTCTCCTAAGCACTTGTTCCTTTTCGATCTATAACCCCTTTCTGGTTGCTCCATATAGGTTACGTCTGGTTGCATGCCTATGCGCTCATATGGCCCTATTTGTCTGGCATCCGAATTATACTTCCTTAACATTGATACATGGAACACGTTATGAACTTGTTACATGTTCCGGGGTAGGGATAGCTCATATGCTAACTTCCCAATACGTCTTAATACCTCAAAGGGTCCAACAATTCGTGGGCTTAGCTTTCCTTTCTTTCCAAACCACATCCATCCTTTCCGAGGGAATACCTATAACAGCACTAGGTCCCCTACTTCATATTCTTTGTCCTTTCGTGTCAAATCAACATACTTCTTATGTCCATCTTGGGCTACTACTAGTCATCCTCTGATTAGATCTATTATATCATTGGTCCTTTGGACTGCTGCGGGTCTGAGCATCTTGCGCTCTACAACTTCATCCTAACATAAGGGAGATCGACATTGTCTTCCCTCAAGGATCTCATAAGGCGATACCTCGATACTGACATACGATCGATTATCGTAAGAAAACTCAATCCGCGTTAAGTTATCATTCCAAATTTCTTTCAAGTCTAGTGTACAGACTCTCATTATCTCATCTAGATCTACAGCTTTTGCTTCTCAATACCCAATCTTTTCCAGTTCGTAATCGTTACTATGTTCCATACCAAATTTTATCATCTTTTTAGGTCTCACTATTATGATCTCATCATAATCCATAAAAAGCTTTACTCTAAACTATGGTATATCTTATTTAAACACTTAAATAGATAAAGCCCGTAATAAAAACAAAACAAGTCTTTATTAATATCAATGAAATCAAAACAGATTACATAAAAGTTATTCCTAAATCCTAATACACGATTGGACTTAGGACATATTCCTTTCAATCTCCCACTTGTACTAAAACCAATCACTATGGTATCTAATACCCATCTTGACGATCAAAGTGACTTTTATAAAGTAGCTTTGTGAGTGGGTCTGCTATGTTGTTATGTGTGTCAACTCTAATTCAATACAATACAAGAAATGTTACCGCGCTCCCACTAACCCTTTTGTAGACGCATGGTTCATCTACATTTTTTGATAAAATCAAACTCTTTGATTGTCTCATCAAAATGAATGTTCCATCTTTCGAGAAGCTTGCTTTAAACCATATATGGTTTGCAGCAGCTTACACACTAGGTTTTCATTTCCCTTGGAAAGAAAACCATCTGGCTATTTTCCAGATCACATAGTCGTAGTAAGCAGCATTCACAAGGAAAATCCGAACTGATTTTAACAGGGCTACAGGTAAAAGGTTTCATCAAAGTCAATCCATTGCCTTTGTTTGAATCCTTTTCCCAAAAGCCTGGCCTTAAAGGTCTCCACCTGGCCATCTGCTATAATCTATCTTTTGTATACCGTATACATAGATTCTATTCTGGATTTCATGGCACTATGCCATTTCTCTGAGTCAACACTACTCATAGCCTCATTATAGGTCACAGGGTCGTCATCATCAATGATCGACAACTCATTGTCATTCTCAATGACAAGGCCATATTACCTCTCAGGTTGGCGAGACACTCTCCCTGATCTATGAATAGGCTATTCCACAAAAGGTTGTTCAGTCAGAACAGGTGTTTCCACTTGATCCGTAGCAGTTTGTGCTTCTTGAACTTCATCAAGTTTAATTTTGCTCCCACTGTTTCCTTCAAGGATAAACTCCTTTTCCAAGAAGGTAGCATGTCTGGAGACAAACACCCGATGATCGGTGTAAAAGTAATACCCTAAAGTCTCTTTAGGATATCCCATAAAACTACATTTTACGGATCGATATTCCAGCTTATCTGGGTCAACTTACTTGACATAAGCTGGACATCCCCAAATCTTAACGTGTTTAAGACTCGGTTTCCTTTCTTTCCATATCTCATACGGAGTTTGAGGAACAGATTTGGAAGGCACCTTATTCAGTAAATATGCCGAGGTTTCCAATGCATAACCTCATAGGAATACTGGAAGATTTGTATAGCTCATCATGGACCGAACTATGTCTAACAAAGTTCGATTTCTCCTTTCAGATACCAATCTGGAGGCGTCCACTGGGAGACTATACCATTTACTTTGAGATAATCCAGAAACACTCCATTAAAGTATTCACCGCCTCGATCTGATCGAAGAATTATAATACTATATTTGGTTTATTTCTCCACTTCATACTTATATTCTTTGAACTTTTCAAAGGCCTCAGACTTGTGTTTCATCAAACACATATCTGAATCCAGATCTATCATCTATATAAGTAATGAAGTATGAAAATCCACCCATGGCTTGCGTAGACATTGGTCCACATACATCTGTGTGTACCATTCCTAGCAAATCTGCAGCCCTCTCTCCATGTCCACTAAATGGAGACTGCAGTGCCATAACGAAGTGAGATTTTCATCATCCCTTTTCTTTTATTAGTTTGTTCAATCTGAAGTAAATTATGTCACATATATACAGACCATTATTTAAAGCACCACGTCCATAAAGAATATTATCTCTAAGAATAGAACATTCATTATTCTCAATAATAAATGAAAATCCATCCAAGTCTAACATGGGAATAGAAATAATATTCCTCACAATCGAGGGAACAAAATAACAATTATTTCAAACAATAGTCTTGCCCGTAGGCCTATGTAAATGAAATGATTCTACATCTTCAGCAACAACTCTTGCTCCATTTCCATTAGTAGAATCACCTCCTCTTCCTCAAGAGTCCTACTTCTCCTTGGTCCCTGCAACAATTGCAGATATGAGAACCACAGGCGGTATCTAATACCCAAGTAGAAATGACATATTCACTTCTATCATGAACATACCTGAATCAGAAGCGGTAATCTAACTACCCTTCTTCTTCAATTCTGCAAGGTAAACCTTGCAGTTCCTCTTCCAGTGCCCCCACCTTGTTACAGTGAAAGCAAACAACTTTGTTCTTGGGGTCTTCAGCTTTTGGTGGAACCGGCGTTTTCTCACCTACTTTCTTCTTCTTGGAAGAGTTCCTCTTCCTTTTCTTAGGATTGGAACCTTCACCAATTAGAAGAACAGAACTCTTCTTAGGGGGGAAATTCGATTCCGCAGTCTTCAACATGTTGTGGAGTTCAGGCAGGCTGACATCCAACTTATTCATGTGAAAGTTCACAACAAACTGCGAGAATGAACTCGGAAGCGATTGCAAGACCAAGTCTTCAGCTCCCCATCCATGGCAAAACCAAGTTGTCCAAGACGTTCAATCAAATTGATCATCTTAAGTACATGGTCATTCACAGATGATCCCTCATACATCCTACAACCGAACAGCTCCTTCGATATCTCATATCGAGCTGTCCTCCCTGCCATATCATACAACTCTTGTAGATGCATGAGGATAGTGTGAGCATCCATATGCTCATATTGCTTCTGTAGCTCAATGTTCATGGAAGCTAGCATGATGCATTGAGCAACATTTGCATCATCTATCCACTTACGATACATAACATGTTCATCATTATGTGCATCACTAGCAGGTTCAGTAGGCTTAGGTGAGTCAATCACGTATTCCAGCTTCTCAATCCTGAGAACAATTCTCAAGTTTCGAAGCCAGTCAGCATAATTAGGACCAGTCAATTTGTGAGCATCCAGTATGCTCATGAGTGATAGTGCAGAAGACATAACGTACAAAGTAAATCTGTAAATGATAAACACATAACAACACTTAGCAAATATTCGATTTCATTTCAAAATACTATATGAATCGGGTCTTTATTCATAAGTGGCTCCCACTAGTTTTCTTAATTTATTCAACCCCCTACGTGAAAAATTAAGCATTCATAATGCTAGTGAGAATAGGGATCCTACATTCCATTACACAACCTCGGCTGTAGCACGAACCGCCATGCAATGTTCAATAGGCAGACAACTCTTGTCAATTACATCTCATGTTATTCCCTAATCAAACTTTAGCCTCTTGAATAATTGAGTATCGGCTGTAGCACGACAAACTCAATATTCTAAGTCAAGTCTAACCCAACATTCCGTACAGTTGAATTAGTCCTCAAAGGCCCACGGCTGTAGCACGTACCGACCTTTAGATTCTTATTCAATGTACACATCTCTATGTAATAGATAAGTATTTCTTATTTCAAAATCAAAGCCCTCGGCTGTAGCACGAACCGACAATGATTCAAAAATAAGAACTACTTTTCTATCATGTTGGAAGGCTATGACCGACACAAGCCCGTTGTATCATTGGCCAATTACTACTTGATATTATTTAATTTTAGAGGGATTATATTACGTTACAATCATAATCATATTATAAAGAGATTCTTCCTTTTAAATTAAATATTTCAAATCAATAATCAATAATCAGATGATTCCCAGATCGGGTGGAGCATTGTCAAGAGGCGTCACTTAATAACCCTTTCTTACAGATAGAAATCTGTTGTTGACAGAATCATCCTTTCTCTCATATCGAAAATTCATATTCAATTACGTGTTTCACAAACACAAGAATCTCATGATTGTATTCATAATATTATTCTTAAGGTTATGAAACAATTTCACTATACTAGGTTGTCTAACAAACGCCTTATGTTCATTTAAGTTCACCTAAATCTATCATCGCATGATAAACTAAGCATATATCACATATATCAACATGAATAAACATCAAGGTAGGCATGTTACATCATCTAGCACATTATTCTAAGCATTATACATCTCTATGTATCACATGAAGCATTTAAAAGCAATTAAAAACAGTCAAAAACAGCTTTAAAACACTTCATGGAAATATAAACAGTTCAAAACTTTTATATAAACTAAAATTGATCACACCATTAGATCCGTCTCGAAAAACGAATCCAACGGTATATTGCACGCCCAAAACGGAGTTACGAAACTCCCAGAAAATCAATTTTAAAATCAACAGACGGGCTGTAACGCATTACAGGAATGCGTTACACGCCCTGCAACGCATTCCGGTGATGCGTTACACACCTTTTAAGCCATTTAAGGGTGTAACGCATTCGGTGAATGCGTCACAGGTCTGTAACGCATTCCCAGAATGCGTTACACCCCTATTTTTTTTTTTCTTGCAGCCGCCGTTGCTTTGGTTGCCGTGCCTGACAACTCTGACCTGTCATCTCCTGTGCTTCCGTGCAGAACAGAGAGCATACGGCACAGACATATGCAGATGCAATATATATATACTTAAAAATTATATATATATATGATTATTTAATTACGAATTTTAATTACAAGAACTTCAAAAATTCATAATAAAAAATCTATACATCCTAAAATTATGAAAAAAATACCCAGACGATCTACAACACTTGTAGAACCCAGATCAACATTCAAAATTATTCTGAGAAACGATTTCTCATCAGACAAAATTAATCTATGATATAACTTGTAAAAATCATAATTAATTCATATAAACACATAAAATTCTGAAATTTTTACCACAGATCTATATGCATACAACCTATGTTCTGATACCATTGTTGGATTTTTAAACACAGCGGAGTGTGGCAAAACACTTTTACACATACAAAATCCAAATAAAAGCATATAAATCGTGAATAAAAATTTGAGGGATCGAATCTAACCTTTTAAAATAATTCGGAGACAACGATCAGAGATCCTTAACAGTTGCTCCTCAAGTGTGAAGCACTCCACCGGTATCCACCAAGAAAACGATGTTAAGGAGGAGGAAGAAGGTGGAGAGAATTGGGTTTTTCAAACTTTTTGGGTTTTCGGGTTAGAATAAAATTAGGGTCTATAATAGTGTATTTATAGGCAAAATTTTCAGCTGAAATTTTCCCATAAATATTATTATTATTATCCCATTTATTATTCTCATTAATAATTAAAACACCTTTTAATCATTAATCCTTTTTCTAAACACTTTAGAAATAATTCTCTCTCTTGATTTAATTTCCAAAAATTAAATCCTTTAATTAATAATATTAAGAACTTTTCTTAATTAATTTATAATCAATTAAATCTCATTTAATCAATTATTAAATTTGCCAATTAATTATTTATTTCACAAATAAATAATTATTTAGCCATTATTAATTAATTCCTGCACCATTAAATCATTCTCTTTTTATGGTGTGACCCTGTAGGTTCAATATTAAGCCGGTAGTAGAAATAAATAATAATAAAACTATTTTATCATTATTTATTAGAATTCTCTAATTTATTAAATATGATTAATTAATTAATCATATTTATTCTACATCGTGAGTGATGCTTCTCAACATATCGCGACTATCCGGATAATATGAATTCACTGCTTAGAATATCAAGAACCTGTCAGTGAATAGTTACCGTACAATAAACTCCTTCTACCCTACAATGTCCTGATTAAATGCAAGGCATGGATCTCGTGTCAAGCCTATCTAATTCAATCACTTTGCTTACCATTTACTATGCGTAGTTCTATGCAAATTAGAAACTCCTTTCTAATTTCATTTACTCTGGCCAGAGATTCCTGAACTAGCATAAGTGGATCAGCCTTGAACATTCGCTTCCTTCACTGGAAGGGGTAGATCCTTTATTGATCATACACTATCTTCGTGTACAAATTCCTATACCCAGAAGAGCCCTAATAATTATCCCTTGAGACTAAGAATTAAACCAAAGCATAGTTCAGTGTACACAAGATGACTATGATGACCTCAAGTCTAAGGATACTTGTACAACTATCACTAACTGAACAACTGCTGACACGTGAGTGAACTCCATCAGTTGTTCAGCTGTGCGAGTCATGTTCAGTGAACTTATTCTATAATAAGCACCTACATACTAGCTATAGTATCACCACACAAATGTCTATGAGAACAGACATCCTTCATAATGAAGCAAGCATAGTATGTACCGATCTCTGCGGATTATTAATTACCAGTTAGTAATCCTACGACCAGGAACTATTTAAGTTTAGAGTTATCATCTTTTTAGGTCTCACTATTATGATCTCATCATAATCCATAAAAAGCTTTACTCTAAACTATGGTATATCTTATTTAAACACTTAAATAGATAAAGCCCGTAATAAAAACAAAACAAGTCTTTATTAATATCAATGAAATCAAAACAGATTACATAAAAGTTATTCCTAAATCCTAATACACGATTGGACTTAGGACATATTCCTTTCAGCCAGCACGTCACAACACCTGCTATGTCAGCAGACACGTAAGTATTGTTGGTCCCACATGTGGGCCCACCTATCACGTGGGTTGCCATATCAGCAGTGTGTTGCATTGCATCTGGCCCCACTTCTTCGATGTAAGATGCCACATAAGCAGCGTAGGTACCACAGGTGTAACCTATATTCCCACGACAGCTGCCATGTCAGCAGTGTGGGTCCCACGCGTGGGACCCTCTTCCACATGGCAACATATTACTTTGGCAGATGGCTAATGCAACACCACAAATTCTGCAACACCATTATTTATAGGCAATGTCAGCTGAAATATAATGCAACTATATTTTCTCATGGTTGTAGATAAGCCAAAATCTTATATTTATTGCAACGCTTTTCTTGCAAAACTCAAAAAAAAACATCGCATACGAGCATTTATGGCATAGTGCCGAAAACATAAACAGGTGATAGATTGCATTCGGAAAACTACCTCACAAACTATGAGGAGGCCCCTCCATTAGCTCCTTTTGTGAGCTATCTTTGGTAACGATATCATGCCAGTACAATAATTCCATTCTGGTAGCCCTAGGTACATGTTGGACCCTAGATCATATTGTCAACCCCGATTTACTCCTTCATGAGCTACCATGAAAATCCTGCAAGTTATAAAACACCTTCAAATACTATATTTCATTATCGACTGGATCCTAGCTAGTCATAGGGCTATACATACCCGACCTGAGTCGAGCTGATTTTTGACATAAACGAGTCGAGTTTATATTTTTTCTGATGAATCGAACTGTGTCGAGCTTCTTTCTTGAATAAAAAAGCGTGTTCGAACTCGAATTCATTTACTAACGGGCCGAACTTGAGGTTGTTCGCAACAAATACGAGTCGAGCCGAGTTCGAGCTCAACCGAGCAACTCTTTGATAAATAAAATATCAAAATAAAAATCAACCTTGTCGGTCCAACCTAACCAATTCGAGCCCAACCAAATTATCTAAACATTTAATTTAAGCCCAACCCTATTATCTAAAAGACTAAACTTATATTATCAATCCCTCTATCATCTGTTCTTTGTTATGAGTTCTTGATCCTATATTACCATTTTTACTTATCTCGAAAACATCAACAAATCTCGTCAAAAATATAACAACCCCCATGACCTCACCACTTGCTTTTCCCACCATTCTTAATCCTAGTATCAAGCTCTTGTTTGTTGAGACGGGTGTTGATAATTTGATAATTTGATTTGTGCAATTTGTACCTCATTTTCAAATTTCTGGAATGGCCACTAGTTAAGCTGTGCTTATACTTTACTATTATGCCTAGCAGTTTATATTAAGATTGGCCACAAGTTACAAAAATAAAGTTTTATATAATTACCCGGTTACCATTAAATTGATTTATTAGAACTTATAGCCTTCAAGTATCATTTGGGTCTAAATATTTATCTAGGAATTTAAGTTTTCTTATTTATTGGTTGAATGGTAATTTTGAAGGCTTCGTCAGTTAGCTTGAATTGAGCAGAAGAAAAAGGCAGGAGTATCATCATTGGCCGAAGAATCCACACAAGACTTGATAAATGTTGCTTAGCCTTCATCTGAATATCTCGAATCCCTTTAATCTTCCCAGACTCATCGGAACTAAAATAATAATCAAGAACTGCTTGTGGGTTGATCATGGCCTCAACAACATGCTTTTCGATATTTTGTTCCATAGCCTCCGTCTGTGTCCCCCTTAATAAAAATTTATAGAGAAGAGATGACAACTCTCCCCAAAACCACCATATTCTTATATTTTATGGCCACACTTATCTAACAAAAGTATTGCTCTTAATTACAATGTCTCCAATATTTACAATCTTTGTAACACCCCTCTTTTTATTCTTATCCAACAAAAGTATGGTAAGCCTAAGAAGAATGATGAAGACATGTTTAGTTGTTTCTTCATCTCTGTAATTCGTATTATGGAGGGATTTTTGTATTATAAGACTATAAATTATGGATTTGTAGTTTGTACTTGTTAGATTTGATAATGTCGAGGAATATGTAGAAGTATGTGTACTTATTTAACATTTTATTTATTTATACTGACTTGCACTTCTGTAAAACGAGAGAATTGGATGGAATTGATTTTATGTATCATAAACTAATAGTCAGTGCCTATACTCATTCTAATGGCACGGCCATAAACTGTTCCTAATAGACACATGTATATATCTTATGTTTATGTTGGACAAATATGCTAGTTGACACACAAAATCACTTGATACTGCAATAAATATAAGACACGATTGTATTTAGAAAATAATAAAATTAAATTATAAAATAAAAAATATAATAACAATATATTATTATAGTTTTTTTTGTAACATTAATCAACATTAAAATCAAATATTTTTTTTGAAAAAAACACACTAAAATTGTATTAGGGTGCTCAAGTTCCCGGATTGTATTTTCTAACAATTTAAATTTTAACAATTGTAATTGCTGAAATCATTTTATAAAAAAAAATGGAAAAAAAACTCAAAAACTTTTATATGAACTTACGCCTAGAACATTAGTTTATTAACAATAACAATATTCCTTCATAAAATACTAACCACATCAATCATAGTCACTAAATTTCTTACGGCAATACTCACTAATTTCATGGTCTTTCAATTTATATGATTTATTTTTGTTATATTAATTTTGTTTTGTCTAATTTTTGAAACAGCTAAAAGGCCATCCATTTTACTATCAAAACACCAAAAATTATGTTAGTGAATTTAACACATATGCTGTTTTTAAAATATTGAGGCTTTTGGATCTATGTACGTTTATATATGTATGTTTTCCCATATTAATTTAGGGAAAATATTTGTAATCTTTATTCTTATGTATATGTTTTATTTTAGAACTATCAACATATATAAATTTATTTTCTTTGGTTCTTATCTCTGCATGAACAAAGCACATGTCACATACATGTATTGCCATTTATTTCATTATATTAAATCAATCATCTTCCCACCCAACAATTCAAAATTATTTGAATGTTATACAATTCAAAATTATTTGAATGTTATACATAGCATTACAAGATATTGTTTGCACAATTATTTCAGCAACCGTGTCAGCAAGCGGTTAACTGCATCATTTACGGTTGGGGATTTGTTATTATATGCAATTTTTGAAAATGAAAAATGTCATGTTAATGTTGAATAACTAAAATAACAGCAAAGCTTAGTAATAGTCAGAGAGATAGGGTCTGATCCTTAAGGGGAGTGCGGCTAATAGAGTAATCGGGCTAACACATGGGTAGGTAAATGACTAATTGAACTTGAAGGCTTATAATAATGATCTAGGCTTGAAATCATTATAAAAGTAGTGTTAATCTATTAATATTATAATATTTAATAATTATAATTTTAGCAAGATAAATTTATTTACTTATTCGTTTATATACTCTGAAATATATTATATCATATATATAGGGTCGCGCTCAAATGAGAACCTTTATTATTGTGAGAAATAAGAACCAATCATATCCACTCATTTTTATGTCTTATATTAATTTTTCACCATTCATTTAATATTTGACCGTCTTCATTCTAATTCAAGCACCAACCACCACCACCTCCGGCAACCCCCTTTTCTGACCACCACCACCTCCGACGACAATCAGAAAATCACCACCTTAAAATATAAAATCACCATCGTCAAACCAAAAATCATCACCGTCAAATAAATAAAATCACCACTGAAAAATTAAAAATCAACACTTACAAATATAAAATCATCGCCGAAAAACATAAGATTACCAGATTCGATTACTATCATATCCCACCAATTTCGATCACAGCCACCAATTTTACCTATTATACCAACATAATCACCACAACATCATCATTAATCATCACTAATCACCACCATCAACCGTAAAATCACACTCCACAACCACCACCTACAATTTTTACCACCATAATAACATCACCCATCACCACCACCATACGCCGCCTTCATCACAACAATACACCACCACCGGAATCACAAATATTTCAAATATCATCATTATTTGACTAACAAGCAATACTATATTATATAAAATTACAAAAATGATATAAAACTATGAAAAATCAAATCAAACTAGTAATTTTAAATCTGAGTTTTGTCGGAGAAAAAATAAATCGGGTAAAATCAACGATTGAAATTGGAAAAGAAGAGGGGGAGAAGGAGAGTTTCGGCAAGAGGGAGTTATGGCAGCAAGGAGGCGACGATGCTTTGTCGTGGCTGCAGATGCAGAGGTGGTATTGTTGGTGGTGAGAGTCGGGGTTGGATGGTGGAGAGGGAGGGAGAGAGAGAGAGACCTCGTCCTCATCTTCTTCTTCTTCACCATCTTCATTTGAACCAGCCTCAGAGGAAGAGTTGTTATTCTCTTGAACTGGCTCCCGGATCTTTCCGTAGAGAGCCGCCTTGGAGCCAAGGCTTCCTGAAGGAGCTTTTCCCTTAGAACCAGAACCTCTGCGGCTCGAACTAGATAGATATTGCTGGAGGGAGGTCTCTAGTACGGACCCGGAGGCCTTTCCGGGTGGATCCAACACGGTAACTTTCCAAGGGCAAGTGAAAAGGCTCGGATCAACCACATTTGTATACATGTCATAAACATCCTTGATGCCCCTTTTCCATCCCATAGACAGGTTCACATGACGTATCTGATCATCATGATCATCCATCATCCAAAGAAACTCATTGGATCCATGATACAATTCACAAGCTTTGTCCACTCCATCTTCATGCTTTTCATCTCCTTGGCATGCTTCTTCTCGAGTAGAGCGGCTTTGTCCTCTGCTTGATGTGCCTTAGACTCCCACTTATCTGAAGAGATCTTCTTCTTTTTCATGGAGGTTTGCAGTGCAGTATAGTCACTCCTTATCTTGATGCTTTATGTAGAAGATGCAACAAAGTAGGGATTGGCCTTGCACAGAAAACAAAAAAGAGAAGTCATAAGAAGATTAACTCCAAAGGGAATAGAGGTAAAATACTAAGATTAATCAAGACTCAAGAGGGCTGAGTCCCCAACACAGAAAGTCCCGGCCGGCCTCGAGTAGTTTTTCACCCGATGAGACGTGAAGAAGTTCTATGAAGTGATGCAATTCTTGGACCATTCAAGAACAAGGGACGAACTTCTGAACACCAAGTCATTGATGGATATGCCCCACAAAGGTTTGAAGGGGATCTTCACATTTTCATCTGAATCCTTGACCCTTTTATTTCCAGAGTCGGAGGACTCAAGGAATGTTGGGACTTTGGGAATGCGATTAACCTGCTTGGCAGCTTCCCTGGCCATCATTCCCGTAATCATGTCACTCTTATCAGTCAGTGCATCCAGGGCCTTATCAGCTTAAACAAAACAAAGAAAAGATGGATATAGGAACAAACTTGACCAAGTTTGAGATAGAATAAAAATAAATATCCTCTCTAGAAAGGTTTGTTAATGCCAGCCTCGACGAGCTTCATCTCCATAACAAACTCCCAATAAGGGGTCCTTCCATTATCATCAATAAGGAGATCAAGATCGTAGAGCTCAGCATCTGTGAGGTGAAGGATGTAGTGAGCACTATCTACTGGACAGCTGAAATGACGTATGAATTAAACTCCCCAGTCACCCTACTTCCACTCCAAGACCACAAACTCTTTTATCCACTGGTTAATAGAGTCATTGAGAGAATACGTGTTCACAATGTGAGGAACACGGGGCTTGTGTTGTAGAAGAACCCAGTCGGGCCTGGAGGAAGGAGATGCCTTCAACATGAAAATACTTCAGAACATTGAAACACTCAGTGGAATACCAAGGTCGTTGCACCTCATGATAAAAATAATAATAAAATCCCATCCGTTGGGTAAAGCTGACACAGGTGAACCTTCAACATAGCGAGGAGTCTCCAAATAAAGGGGTGCAGGGGAAACCTTAGCCCAGATTTCAAAGCTGCCTTATACACATACAATTTATACTTGGTTTTGCAAACTTCTACACAATCAGGTCCGAGGTAACTTGACTGAATCTCGTTTACGTCCTCTTCATCGAGCATGCTCTTATGCTTGAATGCATCAAATTGAATGATGCTCAGATACTCATCATCCTGCGCATCAAGCATGCTTCTTAAATTATTGGAACAACGGTTATGGGAATAGGGAGAAACAAAAACTATACCTTTTAGAGATCGGATTGTAGTTTTCTTTTGCATGGTTTCTTGGCCGAGATGGAGGGCTTGCTAGGGCCTTGAGACATCTTAAAAAACTTAAGAAGTTGAGAGCTTCTAAAACTTGAGAGAATTTGAGAGGAGTTGAAATGAAAGTGTGAATGAAAATGAGCAATTCTCATCTTCTTTTATAGAAGAATAGGTACCTGTTACAACAGGTCATAACTCTGCTTGGTTTGTGCTAGCAAGTATCTCTCGGAAAAAGACCTAAAAATGGTAGGAAAATGATCAAGAGATTAGAAGAAAGGACATAATAAACAAACAAAGTGACTCAGAATCTCGCTTATCGTATCAGTCCTATAAGAAATGCCCGGAAGGTTAAACACAAGTTATTAGTCTTAATTCGGTGATTAATCATACTAATCACCAAGATTAGTAAAAATCATGAAGATTAGAGCAAGATCAAGCTCTTAATCCAACACCAATGGCCATCTATAGCCACGACCCGATTACGAGAATGTTCTGATAAGCAAGGTTTGTGAAGAGCAGGACGTTCATGAGAACAAGGCCGAACGTTCACCACCAAAAAGAGTAGAACGTTCACCATAACAAGCCTAGAACCTTCACAAGAACAAATACAAAATAGTTCGGAGAACATTCACCTCTCGGACGACCAGAACCATCATGGAGGTGATTCCATGACAGACCAAGTACAAGGATTGAGTCCTCCACATGGAGGGCTTAGAGCCGCCCAGAACCTCCTTTAATGTTAGTCCAGGGCCTCCTGACGGATTCCCGGTGACCCTCCTAGAAAATCTCTTGAAATTTTGTGGAAAGTTAGACGTCCAACGAGAACCAGTTTCGTGAAGGTTAGAACATCCACGAGAACTAAGTTTCGCAAGGGTTGAAGCATCCACGAGAACAAGTTTCGTGAACACTAGAACGTCCACGAAACAAGTTTCGTGAAGAGTAGAATGTTCACTAGAACAAGAGCAAAACGTTCACTAGAACAAGAGCAAAACATTCATTAGAACAAGTACAAAGCGTTCACGAGAACCAGAACAGAAAAGTTTCTAGATGCTCCACGATCCAGCCGACCAGGACCACCATGGAGGTGGCTCCATGACCGACCAAGAGCAGGAGGAGCCGAGTCCTCCACACTGGGGGGCTTTAGGACGAGTAGAACCTATTGCAAAAAAAATTACAGGACATCCACCTCCCGGTCAACAGGAGGCTCACCCCCAGCCGACCAAGAAGGGCCGAGTCCTCCACATGGGAGGCTCTAGCCGATCAGGACCTCCTTGAGGTTTTCCGGTAAACCTCCTGTGAAATTTTTTGAAAATTTTTAGAAAAATTGGGAAAAATTCGAAAAAAAAAATTGGAAATTTTCTGGATTTTAAACTTAGCCTTGATTAGGGCCTATTAGTGAGATTTAAACCCAATTAGGTTCGATTAATGTATATTACAAGTAATTAACCTGAATCAAGGGTAATTAATGGATCGTATGATATAATTAGCCCTGTTTAAGGCCGGTTAACTTATTCGCACACTTGATTAGCGTGGGTTAGGGATAATTAGTTGTTTATGCATATTAAATAGTCCTGGTTAATACCCATTAGCCCCAATTAGGGCAGATTAGCCTCGATTAAGGCCAATTAGTGTATTTTAGCTTATAATTAGGCTATTTTAAGCCTAATTAGCAGCTTATACATGGAGATTAGCCCCGCTTAGGTCCGATTTGCCTCGCTTAGGGCCTGTTAGCAGCTTTCACTCCATAATTGACCTTGACGAAGGTTAAGGGGTGATAAACGCTCGCTTTTTAGTCCTTATTAGGACCGTTTAGTGTTGAACACTGTTCAATTAGCCTGTGCAAAGGCCCTAAGTGTATATACTCACACTATATAAGTCCCTATAAGCGTGTAGGTTGCTCCACACTTTACGATAAAACGACGATACCCATGAAGGGCCGATACCCGTGAAGGGACGAAAGTACCCTGAGTCGCGAATAGACCATTATAACTTCTATGAAAACTCAAGTAGTATTCCCGAAAGTTGGGGGCAAATGATATGGATAGAAAATATATCCTAAAGACATAATAAATGTCACATTAATTATGATTGCAATTCCTGTCCAAAGTTCAATACAGACCAGGTTGGTCAAGGCAATAAAGACTGCAAAAGTCATTGAGGCCCACGAGCAGAGGTCGTCAAGGTCCACGAACATGAGTTGTTCATGGACTAGGCCTAGTATGGCTGAAAAAACAGAGACATGACGTCCAACATGAACACTAACTCCTACAAGGAAAGATCTAGAATTCCTCGCCTTACGGGAGTCCTAATTACCATCTAAGTTGGAGACTTGTCCACCAAGTCTCCTAACACCAGTCTAACCATAGACTCACCTTTATATATAAGGCTCCATCCCTCAACCTAGAACTACGTTTTGGCTTGATTCTCTAAAATACAGAATTACGTAGGCATCTTGCGAGGACAGCCAGTCCCCACCGCAAGAACTAAGGGTGTAATCGAGCCGAGCCGAATACTGCCAAGCTCGGCTCGGCTCGAGCTCGATTAAAATAGTTTGGGATCGAGCTCGACCGAGCCTTCAATTTCAAGTTCGAAGCTCGGCTCATAAAAGGTTCGGTAGGTTCGAGTTCAGCTCGAAAGCTCAAATTAATTCACTAAATATTAAAAAAATTGAAATATGGTCGGTTTGACTCAAGTGCGGCTCGAGTTCGACTCGATACAAATAAGTCATATATAAAATTTTTTACATATAATAAAAACTTAAAAAATAATAAAGGCTCGATAAGACTCGTGAACCTTACGAGCCGAATAATTTAAAGCTCGAGCTCGGCTCGGTTAAAAATTAGAAAAGCTCGAGCTCGGATCGATTATTTTTGAGCCGAATTCGAGTTTTTACGAGCCGAGCTCGAGTAGCTCACGAACAGTTTGGCTCGTTTGCACCCCTAGCAAGAACAACCATTAAACCTCGAAACTCACAAATTCTAGCATTAAATACTAACGAACCCTAGTTTTTATTCCATGACAGTAAACAAAGTTAATAAATGAGAGTTTCGTTTCATTATTGATTTTCATATAATAATATAAAAAATATTATATAAACTTGTGATCGTACCAAAAATTAACTCTTAATGATACATAAATAAAATAATTATATGAATTATAATATGGCACGTGCTTTACACAGGTATTCATGCTAGTTTTATTATAGTCTTTGGAACATTGATGAATGTTACAAAATTTTAACACACTTCTAGTTTATTGTTCTTCTTGTTGACAACGAAATATAAAGTCGAATTTTAGTAAATAAAACTTGTGAATTGATCAGGTCTGACACAGAGGGATGATATTTAGGTCGATTGTGTAGGCCCCAAAATTTTATAGTTAGTACTATTACTACACTTCAGTCCCAACAGTAAAAAAAACTTAGCACATTTTGGGGAGTCATAATCAATATAATAATATGTTGTTTGCTTTTAACAAGTGCGGGATTTTGACTTCTAATATAGTTGAAATTTTGAGAAAAGTACAAAAGATCATGAACAATAATTTAATGACAATAGAGTCGACGAAATATTAATGTACAATATTAATTTAATAATTAATTTAATTATTAATTATTAAAATTAATTAATAAATTAATTAATTAATTAATCAATTAATATTAAATTAATTAATTAATATTAAATTAATCAATTAATTAAAATAATTAAAAACTAATTAAAATTAATTGATAAAATAAATCAGATTTATTTTTATGTAAACAAATAATTAAAAAGAATTTTCTGAATTTAAAATAATTAAATAAAAAAATTATTTTTAAAATAACAGAATATCATTTTTGAAATGTTTTTAAAAAGAAAGGACTAAAATGCAAAATAGGTGAAAGGTGGGTGATGAAAATGTAATTTCACCACCACCTCCACCCTCACCACCGGCAGCCATGGCCGCCGCCATCGAGCTCGCCGGCTGCGACTGAACCTGCCCAGAATCATGCAAAAATAACTGGGATTGATCGTTACATCGCCAGGAACTTGTTGCCGTTCTTGAACTGTCCAGAAACGTAATCGATTGGCCGGAAATTGAGGTTGAAGATTCGCCGCCGGCGAGCTTCCCCAGATTCCGACGATCGATTTCGGCCTTCAACATACTATTTGTCACATGATATGATTGCCCATAACATGATCTATTTATTGATGCAAGTTGTATGTACCCAGGTTTAACGGATCAAAAATCCGGCCAGAATATATTTTTTTCCGGTGAATTACTCAAGTAGACCAAGGACATTCAAACTCAAAAATCAAACAAACTTTTCTACATGTTATTGAACTCGGTTTTTGATATATAATATACCAAATTGACCAGAAAAATATTATCTACACGATGGAATCATCAAATCATATCAACAATATCAAGAATAAGTTTTCATAATTTAATCTTTAATAAATTTGAAATAAAATAATTAAATAAGAAAAAATAACTTGATTCTTGCTCAAAAAAGATGGTGGATTCGGAAAGGATTTTTCAAGAGATTCGTTTTGATATGTAGCACGCCCGAATCGGAGTTCGATAAAGCCTTCGTTCGTACGTTTGATTCTCAAAAACGTAACATTTTTAGGGTTTTTCTTCATATTAACTTTTGCTGACCATTTAAATTATAAAGTGAATGTTACATTTGTAATTATAGATATTTCCGGTGTAAATATTCATTGAGAATAATAATAAAATATTTTTGGAATTTTCTCTCGGTCAAGACTTTTATATAAATATTTGTGTCGCATACTAAATTATATTTTTATAGGGAAACAAAAGGTGGATTTTAGACGCTTACAATATTTATTTTCATTTTATTGATATCATTTATTTTTATTTTATTTTCATCTTTTCCAAAATTGGTTAAGGTTGTTATTAAATTATTTTTATTAAGTAAACACATATTACTCTCCAAATTATTTGATGATGCAAATATTATTTTTGAAAAAGAGTGACTAGTGGGTTCTCTTATTATATTTTAATTTTATGAATATTTAGAAAACAAATCCTAGCAATAATAAGTCTAGATAATTCTAGAATATGGTGGAGAATTCTAGAATATGGTAGAGTATACTCTAGTTACAATTTAGGTTAGTATGCTAACCTTAGTTAATTGAGTCTATAAAATAAATCTTACTTTACTAAAATGATCACCTCTTCCTAAATCCCTAAATTTTCCCCCAAATATTTTTAGTCACAAAAATTGGCTAGGTCGGAGATCATAATTTGTGGTTTGAGGAAGATCAAGATGAGTTTGGGTGATTCAAGGAGAATTTTAGTTTAAGAAGATTAAAATTCTACTCAACTCTAACTAAAAGATTATAATTAAGGTAATCATTCCTTACCCATGATTTTTTTTAATTAGTAGAAGCATATGATTTGCCTTGAAATTTTAATTAAGCAACTAGCATTTTGTGTGGCTTCATAAATGAATGAATAAAGAATGAGTGAGTATGTGATTTTAGTAATATTATTATGTAGTAATTAGAGTGTGATATTTTTGGAAGCTAATTAATATCTTAATTAGTGAATAAAAATTATTTTGGGCTATTAGGGTCCAAATTGAAGAAATTGGGCCTTACCGATAATCAATTAAAATAGAATTCGGGTTGAGGGTGAAATTGGTTATTGTTTTGATTTTAGTAAATTAATTGAAGAAGTGGTGGTTTTGTGTTGTTGGAATTAAAGTGGGTGGATGTGGAGTGATGATAAGTGTTCGAGAGGCCGGAAAATCGGGAACCACCGCGATGGCGGTGGAGGCAGCGTTGATTGACGCCGAGAAGTGGAAGAGGAGAAGGAGGTGGGTGGTTATGTGATTGAGGAGGTGTTTGTGTATGTGCTATGTTGTGTGTGTGTGTGTGAGTGTTTGAGTGTGTGTGCATGTCTTATGTTTTTGTGTGTGTTTGAGCATGTGTGGCGGGAAAACGGAGAAACCACCCTCGTCAATGGTGGTGGCATTGATCGATTAGGCAGAGAGAGAGAAATGGAGTGGTCGGAGTTTGACCGGATATGGAGTTCGAGATCGAGTTTCGAATAACTAATTGGGTAGAACTATAGATTGGAAAAAGGGGAGAAAATAAGGGTAAAAAATATCTGCGTTTGGAACTCACCGGAAAATTTTCCAGACGACGACCGTACGCCAACCACCGTTGGTGCCGCCATGGATGCAGTTGGGTGGAGGGGTGAAGCAGAAGGAAGAATATAGGG
This sequence comes from Apium graveolens, assembly GCF_009905375.1. Lineage (NCBI taxonomy): Eukaryota > Viridiplantae > Streptophyta > Magnoliopsida > Apiales > Apiaceae > Apium > Apium graveolens. Next base: position 34,652 of record NW_027419754.1, on the reverse strand, counting down.
GCACAGTCCTTTGCCATTACATTAAATAATTATTATAAAAAGGGATCAAATAATAATAATAGTTGGAAAATTGTGAAAAATAAATAATAAAATAAGGAGATAGTAATAAATAAATTAAAATGAAAATAGATTGAGGAATATTGTGATGAGTAATAATTGCAAATTAAAATTAAAAAGGATTTTAATGATAACTATGAGGGATATTAGACTGTGATCGGCTTATTAATTTAATAATATTTGGTACAAGAGACTAAATTACTAAAAATAAAAATATTAATGGGATGTAAGTTTGAATCGTATATAACTGAATAAGCCGAACTATTGGAACTCATTAGAAATATTAAATTCTTTAAGCAATTATTGAAGATAAGTAATTAAAGGGTTAAATCAAGATTGTCTCTCGACTTTAATTTGGAATTTTATTTCGACAACTAATATTATTTTGTAAGTGGGGGATTTAGTTAATAATTATAGTGAGACAAAATTAATTGACCTAGGATCGTTGTAGTAATACTTTAGGTGTACTGAGAAGTATCATACTTAATCAGAAATTTTATTTGTAAATAGTTAATATTTTGTAATTTGGGATATTTTCTTCACTTAAAAGAGAAATATTTTTTTTAGATATAGATTGGGAACAAGAATATCCTTATATTATTTAAATAACTAATCGAGTTATTTTCTAAGGCTAAATAATTCTTTCGATATTTAATAAATTTGATTTGAGATGAGTTACTAGAATTAGCACCCAAGAAATTAGAAGTTTAAGCGATCGATAAATATAAAAACACTATTTATATAAGAAATTAGAAGTTTAAGTTACTAGATTGCCGAAAATAAATTTAAATCACCATTGGGGACAACACGTGTTACTTGTTATTGGAACTGTGTATTTGACAAAATGGAACCATATAGATATAAAATTTTAATGAATATTTCAATATAACTAAAATCCTTAAAATTTTAATATCTGTACGATTGGATCATCAAAATCATTAATAAAATTTAAAAATTAAAAGCACCCCAAACGTCAAAACCTCAAACCCCAAACCCTAAATGCTAAACCCCAAATTCTAAACCTTAAACCAAAATCCTAACAAATAAGTACATAATTTTTTTTAAAAATTTGCATATCACTAAATTCATTAATAATTAACATCTCAAGTTAGATCGTAAAAAATGTAATTGTAAAATTAAAATCACAATTTGAACAAAGTTAGTACATGGATACTAGTAAATGCAACCCTGCAAGGTCAAATGCAACAACAACCATTCAAATGCAACGCTTTTGTGCCACGCCATTGTTGGATTTTTAAACGCAGCGGGACGTGGAAAAACACTTTTACACATACAAAATTCAAATAAAAGCATATAAATCGTGAATAAAAATTTGAGGGATCGAATCTTACCTTTTAAAATAATTCGGAGACAACGATCAGAGATCCTTAGCAGTTGCTCCTCAAGTGTGAAGCACTCCACCGGTATCCACCAAGAAAATGATGTTAAGGAGGAGGAAGAAGGTGGAGAGAATTGGGTTTTTCAAACTTTTTGGGTTTTCGGGTTAGAATAAAATTAGGGTCTATAATAGTGTATTTATAGGCAAAATTTTTAGGTGAAATTTTCCCATAAATATTATTATTATTATCCCATTTATTATTCTCATTAATAATTAAAATACCTTTTAATCATTAATCCTTTTTCTAAATACATTAGAAATAATTCTCTATCTTGATTTAATTTCCAAAAATTAAATCCTTTAATTAATAATATTAAGAACTTTTCTTAATTAATTTATAATCAATTAAATCTCATTTAATCAATTATTAAATTTGCCAATTAATTATTTATTTCACAAATAAATAATTATTTAGCCATTATTAATTAATTCCTCCATCATTAAATCATTCTCTTTTTATGGTGTGACCCTGTAGATTCAATATTAAGCCGGTAGTAGAAATAAATAATAATAAAACTATTTTATCATTATTTATATAAATTCTCTAATTTATTAAATATGGTTAATTAATTAATCATATTTATTCTACATCGTGAGTGATGCTTCTCAACATATCGCGACTATCCGGATAATATGAATTCACTGCTTAGAATACCAAGAACCTGTCAGTGAATAGTTACCGTACAATAAACTCCTTCTACCCTACAATGTCCCGATTAAATACAAGGCATGGATCTTGTGTCAAGCCTATATAATTCAATCACTTTGCTTACCATTTACTATGCGTAGTTCTATGCAAATTAGAAACTCCTTTCTAATTTCATTTACTCTGGCCAGAGATTCCTGAACTAGCATAAGTGGATCAGCCTTGAACATTCGCTTCCTTCACTGGAAGGGGTAGATCCTTTATTGATCATACACTATCTTCGTGTACAAATTCCTATACCCAGAAGAGCCCTAATAATTGTCCCTGGAGACTAAGAACTAAACTAAAGCATAGTTCAGTGTACACAAGATGACTATGATGACCTCAAGTCTAAGGATACTTGTACAACTATCACTAAGTGAATAACTGCTGACACGTGAGTGAACTCCATCAGTTGTTCAGCTGTGCGAGTCATGTTCAGTGAACTTATTCTATAATAAGCACCTACATACTAGCTATAGTATCACCACACAAATGTCTATGAGAACAGACATCCTTCATAATGAAGCAAGCATAGTATGTACCGATCTCTGCGGATTATTAATTACCAGTTAGTAATCCTATGACCAGGAACTATTTAAGTTTAGAGTTATCATCTTTTTAGGTCTCACTATTATGATCTCATCATAATCCATAAAAAGCTTTACTCTAAACTATGGTATATCTTATTTAAACACTTAAATAGATAAAGCCCATAATAAAAACAAAACAAGTCTTTATTAATATCAATGAAATCAAAATAGATTACATAAAAGTTATTCCTAAATCCTAATACACGATTGGACTTAGGACATATTCCTTTCAATCTCCCACTTGTACTAAAGCCAATCACTCTGGTATCTAATACCCATCTTGACGATCAAAGTGATTTTCATAAAGTAGCTTTGTGAGTGGGTCTACTATGTTGTTATGTGTGTCAACTCTAATTCAATACAATACAAGAAATGTTACCGCGCTCCCACTAACCCTTTTGTAGACGCATGGTTCATCTACGTTTTTTGATAAAATCAAACTCTTTGATTGTCTCATCAAAACGAATGTTCCATCTTTCGAGAAGCTTGCTTTAAACCATATATGGTTTGCAGCAGCTTACACACTAGGTTTTTATTTCCCTTGGAAAGAAAACTATCTGGCTATTTTCCAGATCACATAGTCGTAGTAAGCAGCATTCACAAGCAAAATCCGAACTGATTTTAACAGGGCTACAGGTAAAAGGTTTCATCAAAGTCAATCCATTGCCTTTGTTTGAATCCTTTTCCCAAAAGCCTGGCCTTAAAGGTCTCCACCTGGCCATCTGCTATAATCTATCTTTTGTATACCGTATACATAGATTCTATTCTGGATTTCATGGCACTATGCCATTTCTTTGAGTCAACACTACTCATAGCCTCATTATAGGTCACAGGGTCGTCATCATCAATGATCGACAACTCATTGTCATTCTCAATGACAAGGCCATATTACCTCTCAGGTTGGCGAGACACTCTCCCTGATCTATGAATGGGCTATTCCACAAAAGGTTGTTCAGTCAGAACAGGTGTTTCCACTTGATCCGTAGCAGTTTGTGCTTCTTGAACTTCATCAAGTTCAATTTTGCTCCCACTATTTCCTTCAAGGATAAACTCCTTTTCCAAGAAGGTAGCATGTCTGGAGACAAATACCCGATGATCGGTGTAAAAGTAATACCCTAAAGTCTCTTTAGGATATCCCACAAAACTACATTTTACGGATCGATATTCCAGCTTATCTGGGTCAACTTACTTGACATAAGCTGGACATCCCCAAATCTTAACGTGTTTAAGACTCGGTTTCCTTTCTTTCCATATCTCATACGGAGTTTGAGGAACAGATTTGGAAGGCACCTTATTCAGTAAATATGCCGAGGTTTCCAATGCATAACCTCATAGGAATACTGGAAGATTTGCATAGCTCATCATGGACCGAACTATGTCTAACAAAGTTCGATTTCTCCTTTCAGATACCAATCTGGAGGCGTCCACTGGGAGACTATACCATTTACTTTGAGATAATCCAGAAACACTCCATTAAAGTATTCACCGCCTCGATCTGATCGAAGAATTATAATACTATGTTTGGTTTGTTTCTCCACTTCATACTTATATTCTTTGAACTTTTCAAAGGCCTCAGACTTGTGTTTCATCAAACACATATCCGAATCCAGATCTATCATCTATATAAGTAATGAAGTATGAAAATCCACCCTTGGCTTGCGTAGACATTGGTCCACATACATCTGTGTGTACCATTCCTAGCAAATCTGCAGCCCTCTCTCCATGTCCACTAAATGGAGACTGCAGTGCCATAACGAAGTGAGATTTTCATCATCCCTTTTCTTTTATTAGTTTGTTCAATCTGAAGTAAATTATGTCACATATATACAGACCATTATTTAAAGCACCACGTCCATAAAGAATATTATCTCTAAGAATAGAACATTCATTATTCTCAATAATAAATGAAAATCCATCCAAGTCTAACATGGGAATAGAAATAATATTCCTCACATCGAGGGAACAAAATAACAATTATTTCAAACAATAGTCTTGCCCGTAGGCCTATGTAAATGAAATGATTCTACATCTTCAGCAGCAACTCTTGCTTCATTTCCATTAGTAGAATCACCTCCTCTTCCTCAAGAGTCCTACTTCTCCTTGGTCCCTGCAACAATTGCAGATATGAGAACCACAGGCGGTATCTAATACCCAAGTAGAAATGACATATTCACATCTATCATGAACATACCTGAATCAGAAGCGGTAATCTCACTACCCTTCTTCTTCAATTCTGCAAGGTAAACCTTGCAGTTCCTCTTCCAGTGCCCCCACCTTGTTACAGTGAAAGCAAACAACTTTGCTCTTGGGGTCTTCAGCTTTTGGTGGAACCGGCGTTTTCTCACCTACTTTCTTCTTCTTGGAAGAGTTCCTCTTCCTTTTCTTAGGATTGGAACCTTCACCAATTAGAAGAACAGAACTCTTCTTAGGGGGGAAATTCGATTCCGTAGTCTTCAACATGTTGTGGAGTTCAGGCAGGCTGACATCCAACTTATTCATGTGAAAGTTCACAACAAACTGCGAGAACGAACTCGGAAGCGATTGCAAGACCAAGTCTTGGCTCAGCTCCCCATCCATGGCAAAACCAAGTTGTCCAAGACGTTCAATCAAATTGATCATCTTAAGTACATGGTCATTCACAGATGATCCCTCAGACATCCTATAACCGAACAGCTCCTTCGATATCTCATATCGAGCTGTCCTCCCTGCCATATCATACAACTCTTGTAGATGCATGAGGATAGTGTGAGCATCCATATGCTCATGTTGCTTCTGTAGCTCAATGTTCATGGAAGCTAGCATGATGCATTGAGCAACATTTGCATCATCTATCCACTTACGATACATAACATGTTCATCATTATGTGCATCACTAGCAGGTTCAGTAGGCTTAGGTGAGTCAATCACGTATTCCAGCTTCTCAATCCTAAGAACAATTCTCAAGTTTCGAAGCCAGTCAGCATAATTAGGACCAGTCAATTTGTGAGCATCCAGTATGCTCCTGAGTGATAGTGCAGAAGACATAACGTACAAAGTAAATCTGTAAATGATAAACACATAACAACACTTAGCAAATATTCGATTTCATTTCAAAACACTATATGAATCGGGTCTTTATTCATAAGTGCCTCCCACTAGTTTTCTTAATTTATTCAACCCCCTACGTGAAAAATTAAGCATTCATAATGCTAGTGAGAATAGGGATCCTACATTCCATTACACAACCTCGGCTGTAGCACGAACCGCCATGCAATGTTCAATAGGCAGACAACTCTTATCAATTACATCTCATGTTATTCCCTAATCAAACTTTAGCCTCTTGAATAATTGAGTCTCGGCTGTAGCACGACAAACTCAATATTCTAAGTCAAGTCTAACCCAACATTCCGTACAGTTGAATTAGTCCTCAAAGGCCCACGGCTGTAGCACGTACCGACCTTTAGATTCTTATTCAATGTACACATCTCTATGTAATAGATAAGTATTTCTTATTTCAAAATCAAAGCCCTCGGCTGTAGCACGAACCGACAATGATTCAAAAATAAGAACTACTTTTCTATCATGTTGGAAGGCTATGACCGACACAAACCCGTTGTATCATTGGCCAATTACTACTTGATATTATTTAATTTTAGAGGGATTATATTACGTTACAATCATAATCATATTATAAAGAGATTCTTCCTTTTAAATTAAATATTTCAAATCAATAATCAATAATCAGATGATTCCCATATCGGGTGGAGCATTGTCAAGAGGCGTCACTTAATAACCCTTTCTTACAGATAGAAATCTGTTGTTGACAGAATCATCCTTTCTCTCATATCGAAAATTCATATTCAATTACGTGTTTCACAAACACAAGAATCTCATGATTGTATTCATAATATTATTCTTAAGGTTATGAAACAATTTCACTATACTAGGTTGTCTAACAAACGCCTTATGTTCATTTAAGTTCACCTAAATCTATCATCGCATGATAAACTAAGCATATATCACATATATCAACATGAATAAACATCAAGGTAGGCATGTTACATCATCTAGCACATTAGTCTAAGCATTATACATCTCTATGTATCACATGAAGCATTTAAAAGCAATTAAAAATAGTCAAAAACAGCTTTAAAACACTTCATGGAAATATAAACAGTTCAAAACTTTTATATAAACTAAAATTGATCACACCATTAGATCCGTCTCGAAAAAACGAATCCAACGGTATATTGCACGCCCAAAACGGAGTTACGAAACTCCCAGAAAATCAATTTTAAAATCAACAGACGGGCTGTAACGCATTACAGGAATGCGTTACACGCCCTGCAACGCATTCCGGTGATGCGTTACACACCTTTTAAGCCATTTAAGGGTGTAACGCATTCGGTGAATGCGTCACAGGTCTGTAACGCATTCCCAAAATGCGTTACACCCCTATTTTTTTTTTCTTGCAGCCGCCGTTGCTTTGGTTGCCGTGCCTGACAACTCTGACCTGTCATCTCCTGTGCTTCCGTGCAGAACAGAGAGCATACGGCACAGACATATGCAGATGCAATATATATACTTACAAATTATATATATATATGATTATTTAATTACGAATTTTAATTACAAGAACTTCAAAAATTCATAATAAAAAATCTATACATCCTAAAATTATGAAAAAAATACCCAGACGATCTACAACACTTGTAGAACCCAGATCAACATTCAAAATTATTCTGAGAAACGATTTCTCATCAGACAAAATTAATCTATGATATAACTTGTAAAAATCATAATTAATTCATACAAACACATAAAATTCTGAAATTTTTACCACAGATCTATATGCATACACCTATGCTCTGATACCATTGTTGGATTTTTAAACGCAGCGGGGTGTGGCAAAACACTTTTACACATACAAAATCCAAATAAAAGAATATAAATCGTGAATAAAAATTTGAGGGATCGAATCTAACCTTTTAAAATAATTCGGAGACAATGATCAGAGATCCTTAGCAGTTGCTCCTCAAGTGTGAAGCACTCCACCGATCCACCAAGAAAACGATGTTAAGGAGGAGGAAGAAGGTTGAGAGAATTGGGTTTTTCAAACTTTTTGGGTTTTCGGGTTAGAATAAAATTAGGGTCTATAATAGTGTATTTATAGGCAAAATTTTCAGCTGAAATTTTCCCATAAATATTATTATTATTATCCCATTTATTATTCTCATTAATAATTAAAACACCTTTTAATCATTAATCCTTTTTCTAAACACTTTAGAAATAATTCTTTCTCTTGATTTAATTTCCAAAATTAAATCCTTTAATTAATAATATTAAGAACTTTTCTTAATTAATTTATAATCAATTAAATCTCATTTAATCAATTATTAAATTTGTCAATTAATTATTTATTTCACAAATAAATAATTATTTAGCCATTATTAATTAATTCCTCCACCATTAAATCATTCTCTTTTTATGGTGTGACCCTGTAGGTTCAATATTAAGCCGGTAGTAGAAATAAATAATAATAAAACTATTTTATCATTATTTATTAGAATTCTCTAATTTATTAAATATGATTAATTAATTAATCATATTTATTCTACATCGTGAGTGATGCTTCTCAACATATCGCGACTATCCGGATAATATGAATTCACTGCTTAGAATATCAAGAACCTGTCAGTGAATAGTTACCGTACAATAAACTCCTTCTACCCTACAATGTCCCGATTAAATGTAAGGCATGGATCTCGTGTCAAGCCTATCTAATTCAATCACTTTGCTTACCATTTACTATGCGTAGTTCTATGCAAATTAGAAACTCCTTTCTAATTTCATTTACTCTGGCCAGAGATTCCTGAACTAGCATAAGTGGATCAGCCTTGAACATTCGCTTCCTTCACTGGAAGGGGTAGATCCTTTATTGATCATACACTATCTTCGTGTACAAATTCCTATACCCAGAAGAGCCCTAATAATTATCCCTGGAGACTAAGAATTAAACCAAAGCATAGTTCAGTGTACACAAGATGACTATGATGACCTCAAGTCTAAGGATACTTGTACAACTATCACTAAGTGAACAACTGCTGACACGTGAGTGAACTCCATCAGTTGTTCAGCTGTGCGAGTCATGTTCAGTGAACTTATTCTATAATAAGCACCTACATACTAGCTATAGTGTCACCACACAAATGTCTATGAGAACAGACATCCTTCATAATGAAGCAAGCATAGTATGTACCGATCTCTGCGGATTATTAATTACCAGTTAGTAATCCTACGACCAGGAACTATTTAAGTTTAGAGTTATCATCTTTTTAGGTCTCACTATTATGATCTCATCATAATCCATAAAAAGCTTTACTCTAAACTATGGTATATCTTATTTAAACACTTAAATAGATAAAGCCCGTAATAAAAACAAAACAAGTCTTTATTAATATCAATGAAATCAAAACAGATTACATAAAAGTTATTCCTAAATCCTAATACACGATTGGACTTAGGACATATTCCTTTCAGCCAGCACGTCACAACACCTGCTATGTCAGCAGACACGTCATTATTGTTGGTCCCACGTGTGGGCCCACCTATCACGTGGGTTGCCATGTCAGCAGTGTGTTGCATTGCATCTGGCCCCACTTCTTCGATGTAAGATGCCACATAAGCAGCGTAGGTACCACAGGTGTAACCTATATTCCCACGACAGCTGCCATGTCAGCAGTGTGGGTCCCACGCGTGGGACCCTCTTCCACATGGCAACATATTACTTTGGCAGATGGGCTAATGCAACACCACAAATTCTGCAACACCATTATTTATAGGCAATGTCAGCTGAAATGTAATGCAACTATATTTTCTCATGGTTGTAGATAAGCCAAAATCTTATATTTATTGCAACGCTTTTCTTGCAAAACTCAAAAAGAAACATCGCATACGAGCATTTATGGCATAGTGCCGAAAACATAAACAGGTGATAGATTGCATTCGGAAAACTACCTCACAAACTATGAGGAGGCCCCTCCATTAGCTCCTTTTGTGAGCTATCTTTGGTAACGATATCATGCCAGTACAATAATTCCATTCTGGTAGCCCTAGGTACATGTTGGACCCTAGATCATATTGTCAACCCCGATTTACTCCTTCATGAGCTACCATGAAAATCCTGCAAGTTATAAAACACCTTCAAATACTATATTTCATTATCGACTAGATCCTAGCTAGTCATAGGGCTATACATACCCGACCTGAGTCGAGCTGATTTTTGACATAAACGAGTCGAGTTTATATTTTTTTCTGATGAATCGAACTGTGTCGAGCTTCTTTCTTGAATAAAAAAGCGTGTTCGAACTCGAATTCATTTACTAACGGGCCGAACTTGAGGTTGTTCGCAACAAATACGAGTCGAGCCGAGTTCGAGCCCAACCGAGCAACTCTTTGACAAATAAAATATCAAAATAAAAATCAACCTTGTCGGTCCAACCTAACCAATTCGAGCCCAACCAAATTATCTAAACATTTAATTTAAGCCCAACCCTATTATCTAAAAGACTAAACTTATATTATCAATCCCTCTATCATCTGTTCTTTGTTCTGAGTTCTTGATCCTATATTACCATTTTTACTTATCTCGAAAACATCAACAAATCTCGTCAAAAATATAACAACCCCCATGACCTCACCACTTGCTTTTCCCACCATTCTTAATCCTAGTATCAAGCTCTTGTTTGTTGAGACGGGTGTTGACTACGATCAATACTGGAAAATTACCTCCTCCTTATTTTAATTAAGTGCGGCTTCTGATTCAGGATTTTATCAATAAAGTGCAGCTTTAGATTTAGGGTTTTATTGAGAAGTGAAGAATTTGTAAACAGTTGTTTAAAGATATTTGTTCCCTTAGAACCAGAACCCCTTCGGCTCGAACTAGATAGATATTGCTGGAGGGAGGTCTCTAGTACGGACCCGGAGGCCTGTCCGGGTGGATCCAACACGGGAACTTTCCAAGGGCAAGTGAAAAGGCTTGGATCAACCACATCTGTATACATGTCATAAACATCCTTGATGCCACTTTGCCATTCCATATTCAGGTTCACATGACGCATCTGATCATCATGATCATCCATCATCTAAAGAAACTCATTGGATCCATGATACAATTCACAAGCTTTCTCCACTCTATCTTCCTCCTTTTCATCTCCTTGGCATGCTTCTTCTCAAGGAGAGCGGCTTTGTCCTCTGCTTGATGTGCCTTAGACTCCCACTTATCTGAAGAGATCTTCATCTTTTTCATGGAGGTTTGCAGTGCAGCGTAGTCACTCCCCATCTTGATGCTTTATGTAGAAGATGCAATAAAGTAGGGATTGGCCTTGCAAAGAAAAAAAAAAGAGAAGTCGTAAGAAGGTTAACTCCAAAGGGAATAGAGGTAAAATACTAAGATCAAGCAAGACTCAAGAGGGCCGAGTCCTCAACACAGAAAGTCCCGGCCGGCCTCGAGTAGATTCTCACCCGATGAGACGTGAAGAAGGTCTAGGGGAGTGATGCAATTCTTGGATCATTCAAGAACAAGGGATGAACTTTTGAACACCAAGTCATTGGTGGATATGCCCCATAAAGGTTTGAAGGGGATCTTCACATTTTCATCTGAATCTTTGACCCTTTTCTTTCCAGAGCCGGAGGCCTCAAGGAGTGTCGGGACTTTGGGAATGCAATTAACCTGCTTGGCAGCTTCCCTGGCCATCATTCCCGTAATCATGTCACTCTTATCAGTACGTGCATCCAGGGCCTCATCAACTTAAACAAAACAAAGAAAAAATGGATATAAGAACAAACTTGACCAAGTTTGAGATAGAATAAAAATAAATATCCTCTCTAAAAAGGTTGTTAATGCCAGCCTCGACGAGCTTCGTCTCCGTAACAAACTCCCAATAAGGGGTCCTTCCATTATCATCAATAAGGAGATCAAGATCGTAGAGCTCAGCATTTGTGAGGTGAAGGATGTAGTGAGCAATGTCTACTGGACAGCTGAAATCACGTATGAATTAAACTCCCCAGTCACCCTACTTCCCCTTCAAGACCATAAAATTTTTGTTCCACTAGTTATTAAAGTCATTGAGAGAATACGTGTTCACAATGTGAGGAACACGGGGCATGTGTTGTAGAAGAACCCAGTCAGGCCTGGAGGAAGGAGATGCCTTCAACATGAAAATACTTCAGAACATTGAAACACTCAGTGGAATACTAAGGTCATTGGCACTCAGATTGCAAGTCCTCTCATTGGACTTGGCTTTGCAAACTTCTACACAATCAGGCCCGAGGTAACTTGACTGAATCTCATCGACATCCTCTTCATCGAGCATGGTCTTATGCTTGAATGCATCAAATTGAACGATGCTCGGATACTCATCATCCTACGCATCAAGCATGCTTCTTAAACTATTGGAACAACGGTTATGGGAATAGGGAAAATGAAAACTATACCTTTCAGAGATCGGATTGTAGTTCTCTTTTGCATGGCTTTCTTGGCCGAGATGGAGGGCTTGCTAGGGCCTTGAGACATCTTAAAAAACTTAAGAAGTTGAGAGCTTCTAAAACTTGAGAAAATTTGAGAGGAGTTGAAATGAAAGTGTGAATGAAAATGAGCACTTCTCATCTTCTTTTATAGAAGAATAGGTAAATGCTACAACAGGTCATAACTCTGCTTGGTTCGTGCCAGCAGGTAATCTCTCGAAAAAAGACCTAAAAATGGTAGGAAAAATGATCAAGAGATTAGAAGAAAGGACATAATAAACAAACAAAGTGACGCAGAACGTCGCTTATTGTATCAGTTGTTATTTCCCAAGGAACTAACAATGAGATTTACAGAAGGGGGTCGAATGTAAATCTCAAAACTTTTTCAAGTTTTGAGCAGTTTGAAAAGCTAAGTGTATGATGAACAAATGTGTGTGAATTGCTTTGTGCAGTTGCAGACAGGTGTATATTCAAAAACACATATGTAAAGAACACAAAGGCTTTAAAAACTTTTCTGATGGATTGTTGTTCCACCAGAGATGTTATTTCATAAAATATGTGATACAAAGAATTTTACACAGCTGCTTCCTAGTACAAACTAGATGATTTTCTTCTTAGTTTTCTAAACAGCTCTGGAAAATTCACACTAATTACTAGCTGCAACCTAGTTTATATTCCACCAAGTTTACAAGTGAAGACAAAAATAAATACAATTATAAAATTGGTCTTCACATGTTTTTTCTTCTTTTCTCTATCCAATGCAACCAAAGATAAATTGTGAATCTTTGAATACTTCATTGTTTGCACCAGAATGGAAATGCTGGTTTTCTTTCATTCCTCCAAAAGGCTACCACATTCCAATTGTCTCTATCAACCCATGTGCCTCTTTCAGCTTATGAATTGTCACTATCAACTGCTATAGAACTGAGCATCCATTGAAGCTTTCATCCGTTGATGGCTTTATCCGTTAATGCCCTTATCCGTTGATGCACCTATCCGTTAATGTTTTGGTGACATCAGTTGATGCTTTAGCTGTGGCGCCCTCCAAAACCCGGGTCAGAAGTTTGGGGTCCACACACACATACCTTATTTATAACATACTTATAATAATAATAAAGATAATAATAATATGCAGTGACCCTACTTACCAACTACTATAGACCGCAACAGGTTAAAGTATGCACACAAGCCAAATACATCTACTTATATTACAAACCGTTCAAAACCCAACTATCCAAACTCAGAACTGAGTATTAAATGTTATTACAAACTTTTACAAACTTAAAATTATCCCAAAAGAAGCCTACTAGCTCAGCTTGATCAACCTGAACCCCTAGCTCTCGCGCTGGACTGGGATCCTCGTTACTAACTGGTTCCTTTTTAACTGGAACGAACATAAACAACATCGCACAAATGAGCTAACTAGCTCAGCAACGTCACAATGACAAAACTGAGAATAATGATCATCAGGTAAATATGGTTATGATATCAAGTGAACAATGGATTATGATTAGAACTGGATATTATATTTTCATTTTAAAAAACCAAGGTTAGGCTGCTGATCAGTCATGTACTAACCCCGAGCAAAGCACACAACACTGCTCTAACTACTGGGTCCAAGGCACATATTGGCCTAACTTGACCATTATATGGTCTGACCACGAATCTGGTCCACAATTTTATAAAAACATCCAATTCTACCATAATAACAGAATAAGCAGTAATAAACAATAAACAGGATCATTAACAACATTGGACGTTCAATAATGAAAATGGTTTCAATCTGTATAAAGATCAATATTGCATTTCCAAAGCTTGGCTGTTAGGTAATGAAAGAATTGGATAACAAAGGAATCAACATTTCAGGGTTCCAAGGATTTGGTCTTTCAAAGCATAAGATACAATGGTTTGAATGTGTAAGCAATCTGGTTCAGTGTTTAATATTTAGTTTGTATGTATTTGTGGAGTAGTATCGTATATTTAAGGTTCGTATATGGGTATACAACAATCAATGGTCTAGAAAGAATCAGGTTACGGCTCAAGATCAATAACTGGAATCAAGGTTTAGGGTTCAGTGCTTCAAAGCACTTGCAATATAGAACAGGAATATCAATCACTGCAATATCTCGAGAAGGTTCTGAACACTTTCCTGGTACTAGCTTACTACACCGCACTTGCTCTCAATCACCATTGTCTTACTCCTTGACTATCTGTTTCCCTTTCCTATGCCTTGCCTCTTCTGCTCACATATCATAAGCATCTATCAATATTTAACTCATACGATTCTATTTGACACATACTTCTATCTACCCTTCGATTCACCAAAATCCGGTTAACAGATTGAAAGTTATGCAATAAACAAGTAAACATCGAATATACAGACCGGACAGATAACCAACAAGTCACATATAACACATAACACGTCACATAATCAATGATATATCATTTATAAAGAAGTCTCAGGTCATAAATAGGCTTTCGGATATTTAAAAATGATTTTTAAAAAACATTTTTCGGAGTTAAAACAGATCGTTGAATCAATTTCGAAGTAGTAAATAGGGTTCGGTTGGCCAATTCTGGCTTCAAAACAATTTCATAATAATTATCGAGCCTTGATAAAAATTAAAATAATATTTTAAAGCTCGAAACTATTTTTCGGAATTTTTAAATCATTTTATATAATTAAATCTAATTAAATAATTAATTAAAATTTATTAATAATTAATTAAATAAATAAATCAATTAATTTTCGAATTAATTGAACCAATTAATCAATTAATTATTAGACTAAAACTAATTAACTAATTAATTTAGATTTATTTTTGAATTAAAAATAAATTTTGGAATTAAATTAATAATTTTTTGGAATTTTCAGAAATTAAATACGAATTTTTATAATTAAAATAAATAGGAAATATGATTTTTAAATATTTTCAAAACAGGAATCCAAAATTTGCAAGTTCTGGAAACCTCAGGGACCTAACTGTTTCTTCCCCAAAAGATAAGGTACCAAACTGCAATTTTACAACCCCCGTCGCCGGAAAATACAGGGTTGGCCGGAGAACACGATTCCTGGAACCCTCACCTCACCACAAGCTCCAGATCACATCTACAGACAACCAGGAACTTATTCATGCAATCAAATCATTCAAATAATCCCAGACTTGGCCGGCAATTGGCCAAGAACATCGTCGGTTTCCGGCGAACTTCGGAAATTTTCAAAACACAACTCCCTTCGATTCAGACATCCTTGGTAACGAGATATATACCAATCGATTGCAAATTTCATAAGGGACATAATCCACTATAAATCAACAGCTAATAACCCCTAAATCAAAAAGCCCCAAATTTCAATTGAAAACATTCATACGGGTTATAAACCCTAATTTTAAAATTCGAGAATTAAACCCACTTTTGAGCATGTATTGAACTCCAAATCAGACGTATGACATATGAAAATCATCAGGAAACAAGCTCTACAACATGCAAGCATCAAATCATACAAACAATCATCCGAACAAAAAATTCATATTTTTAATAAAATTAATTCGAAAATAAATAATTTTTCAGAAAATAAACCTTGATTTCTGCAGTGATTTGGAACATATAATCTGATAGAACACCTCAAGACCTTTGGATTGAGTACTCGAGCTTTTCAAACGGACTCCGGTAACACCTCCGATTGTTGGTTTGATTCTTAGAAAGGTTTATGAATATATGAATTTTCTCTGGAAATTTATATAATTACTGACTACAAATGATTTTTGATACGAAATAAAATACGGTAAAGGCTATTTATAATTACGGAAAATTAGTATCCCGTCGGATCATTCCGGATATAAAACGGTACGTTTATTTGTAAAAACTGATCCAAACGGTATCGGTTTTCGGGACAATTATCCAGATCAGTACAATTTGTACTGCGGTCTTGGTCTCAGCGCCTGGTTACACGTATAACGAGGTGATAATTGGGATAGTTTAATAAAAAGCTCCCGTTTATCGAAAATACGAGTTTTATTGATTTACCGAAACGAATATTGTATCGAAAATGTTGCGCCGGGACCCGCGCAAGACAAACCGTAGCCGGATCGAAAAAGTCGAAACATGGAATATGCTCGGAATATTACAATTGGGTTAGGAAGGAGTTCTCGGAAGAGTTTCAGGTTCCAAAAACGTAACAACGGATGACGTCGGTTGGTTCCCGTTTTTATAAAATAGATTCTAAATACTCGGAAAAAGATTTTATAAATTTCATATGATCCTTATAAATCCATAAATCATCATAAAAATAATTAGGAAGATATGACAATTATCTATATTTTATTTTGGACATATAAAAATTAAAATACTCAATTAATAATATTTTTAAACATCCAAACACATTTAATACTTAACAATTAATTCACAGAACAGATACTGAACACATATATTAATTATTTATTAGCAAAAATAATTACCCGATATATCCCGGATATTAATTAGCAGTTGAAGCTTTATCTGTTGAAGCACTCATCCGCTGATGGATGTTATCGGTTGAAGCTTTAGAGACATCCGTTGAAGCTTTGTTTCTCATCCGTTGAAGGCCTTTAATTTATCAGTTGATACTACTTCACTTATACAAAATTAAAAGGCATGAAATATTTACAATTAGCCCTCCTATTTGCATATCCACTAGTAATCAACATGACTTATAATTTCCTACAACATTTAAGAATTGTAGCTTAAATACAAAGACTGGAATGTGCTACAATACTAAACTTATTTTTAAGTAAAGCTACTCCATCAACAGATAGCCAAAGTGGTCTTATCCGTTGAGGCTACAAACACTAGTTTTCTACTTAAGTGTTTTCTTTAACTTATCATCAAAACTAATACACATGTATTCCTAACAATCTCCCCCTATTTATGTCTACTAGAATTGTAGGCATAAATTCAGGGTTAACTTGATGATAACAAAAACACTTAACAAAAGTATAAATTGAAACTAAGTAGAAATATAAAAGTGCTGCAAAAGTGTATGTACTGAGATAGAGTTGAAGATTTACAGTGTTTCCAAGGGTGCTCTTCTAGCCTGAGCAAATCATTTTCTTTTCCTTTGTTCCCTTGTTTTCTTCCCTATCCTCTTGTCATTTTCCTCTACTTGGAGTTAGAGTTGTCTGTAAAATCCAGCCTCATCTTCATCACTGATATCCAACTTAGATTGCATTCCTTGAGAGTTTCATTACTGGCAATCTTAAGCTAGTCTTTAAGTCTGAAAAATCTTCGGACTCCTTTATTGTCTCTGAACTCCATCAACCAATGAGGTGATTTATGAATTGTAATTCCATGCTCTGGGATGAGTAATGTTCTAGGCAAGGAATTTGACTCCCTCCAAGTCTTCCTTATGTTGGCAATCTTGTTGAGAACCTCAGTCTTGGCACCTCTGGTAAAACCAGTGTCCATTTTTATGGCTGAGTAAACTCTAATCAAGGTAGAGTAGCCCTCATTTAGAATTCTTTGAAGAGGCCAAGTCCTTTCCACACTTCCTTTATATTTGAACACTAGCCTTTCTGGTAGCTGTCTGTAGGCACCTATTCCCCTTACTTCCTCCAGCTCATCCAGGTAGAGTTCAATATCTGTAAATTCTTTTAAGTCACAAATGTGAACATAATCATCCTTTGAGATTTGTGGCTTAGGCTTAGGCTTTTGTTTCTGAGTGAATTTCCTTGAGGTTGGGGGAGGTATGGATTTTTTTATTTGTCGTTTCTGTTCCTTTGGTGGTGGAGGAGTGGTTAAGAAGGTAGGCAATTGATTTTTTGATTTGTCTTTTCTGTTCCTTGTGGTGAGGGATATCCGTTGAAGAAGGAAAAGAAGTAGAAATTGAAAGTGACATAATTGTTGAATCTGTGTGGATTGATTTTAAATTAAGTGACACAGATTCTTCAAGTAAGTCTGAAAGAATTGGCTGGTGATCCAACAAATCATCTAAAAGATGATGATCACCAGTACTTAAGTGGGGGCTCATCCCTGAGTTGTAAAGAGGGAGAATCAGGAAGTGATGTGAAAATCATGTCCACATCCAAAGAAGGTGATGGAGAACTTGGTGTTTGATGTATATCAATTATGAGAGAATGGGGATGTGACTCCACATTTGTTGGAGCCACATCAAACTGAATTTGGGAAGGCATAGATACAAGTGATTGTATCTGTGCAGTGTGTGTACCTAGTGATTATTCTAGGGTTTTGACCTTCTTTCCTCCTTGTGAAGGTTTTATAGGTGAGTGTGTGGCTTCAGTGTCCCTCCCCCTTTTGTTCTATGTCCCTGGTTGGGGACTATTTTCAATCGTTACACCCTTTTGGGAGGGTGCAACTAGGGATGAGTTTGAATCCTTCTCAACCACAACAGTCTTTTGAGAAATTGGGGCTTGGCTTGTTTGGGTAACACTCACCTCTCCTACCTTATTCTGGGTTTTTCTTTATGTTCACCCCTCCCCTCACCACTAACACTCTTTTCACCGCCCCTCAGGGTTTATAGTGTTGTTACAACTATTTTCTTTTAAGAGACAACAGAGGTGGCTTTCTTTGACTGGATTTGGAAATTTTGGGTTTGTGGCCTTGTAGGAATCTTTTGGGGCATTGATACAGATCCCATGGCCACACCTGAAGACAAAGAAATGGTAGGGTTGGAAGTAGTAGGAGTTGAAGAAGTATTTACCGCACTTACCTGAGGTGCATCCATTATTGGTAAATATACCAATGGCACCTTATTGTTGAGGTCAATCCATAAAAGGTCTACAAGGACCTCTTCTTTTGGACCCAGCATTGAGCTTATTACTCTCATTATTGATGACCAAACCTTCAGCAAACATAGTTAGCCAATAATATTAAAGAATCTAGCATAATAGATGTTTTGAGCTCTATTAGCCTTGTTACCTAATTCGGTACCTAATTCTAGCATAACATAGTTGCTAAAATTATAGTACCTATCAGAAACTAGCATATAGAGCATATTACTAAGAGCTGAGGTTATAGCATCAAAGTTGCTAATTTTCCCAGAGAAAACCTTGATAAAGGCATCACTGAGAAAACTCCACTCCTTCCTAAGGCATTTTCTCTTAATACTGCCTAACTGGTGGAATTAAGGGAATAGCCTATGGAATCTAACATGCTAGATACATCATTATCAGTGTGTGGTGTCATGGCATTATTTCAAGTAATTTAAAGCAAGACTGTATATCATCAGAGTTAATACAGTAATCTTTACCTTTGAGAGAGAAGAAATGGTCATATCAGTGGAGTTGAACTCAGCAGTTGTCCATATCTCCTCAACTACCTCATAGTATATTGTTGGGGGCCTCCAGCTTTGTCATAGCTTAGTTTACAGTTCTTGATGAAATCCATCATCTTGTGGTAGTCTGAGTGAGCTTCATTCTTTTCCACCAAAGCTAGGAAATTGTTCTTCTCATTGACAACCCGGATTGGGACATGCATCTTTACTACTGGTGCCATGTTGTGGGTATAGAAGTTTGCAGAGAAAAGTTGGAGAAGAAGAGTAAAAGCTTTTGAAAATTCAAGAAAGCGTAAAGTGAAAATAAGAAATCAAAAGGGCTTTTATTACTTTCTCAAATTAAAACATATAGAAAATGATTAAACAATATTTTGGGTAAATTACAACCGTTAAGAATAAGGAAAAACTATAGGTATTCTAAAAATACTACCCGTTAATACATATACATACAAGCTGTATACTAGTATCAACGGATAAGAAAATAGAATCAACGGTTGTGATTCACTTGAATCCACTGATGTGACACTTCAACGGATAAGGTAAATTGTCATCCGTTGAGAGTAACACAGTTTTATCTATCGAAGGATAAAATTTCAGAAATGTAATTGTCTTTCAACGGATAATGGACATCCGTTGATAGAACAACTTTGGCTTTCAACGGATAGGGAATATCCATTGATATAATAAAGTTAACTTAAAGCCAACTTTGCTCTTGCAATAAATTCATTTCAGGCTGCATATCAAATTACAATTTGGACATGAATTTAAGAATAATTAAGCATACACAGCTCACTAACCAACCTTGTGAATGTTGATTCATCAAGTGGCTTGTAAAAATGTCTGCAATTTGTTTTTCACTTGGAACAAAATGAGTTCCACTGTACCATTTATCACATGTTCCCTTATGAAGTGGTATTGATGTCAATGACTTGGTTCTTGAATGCTGCAACTGGGTTTTCAGTAATGGCAATGCACTTGTGTGTCACAGAATATTGGAATTTTGTCAACATTTAGCCCATAGTCAAATACTTGATTCCTCATCCATAATATTTGTGCACAGCAACTACCTGCAGCAATGTACTCAGCCTCTGCTGTTGATGTAGAAACAGAATTTATGCTTCTTACTGAACCATGATACAAGCTTATTCACTAGAAATTGACAGGTGCCAGTTGTACTTTTCCTGTCTATTTTGCAACCTACATAATCTGCATCTGAGTAGCCAATTAGATCAAAACCAGACTCTCTAGGGTACCAAATTCCTAGATTTGAGTCCCTTTGAGATATCTGAAAAATTCTTTTAATAGCAACTAAGTGAGATTCTCTAGGATCAGCTTGAAAGCTAGCACAAAGACATGTAGCAAACATTATATTAGGTCTACTAGCAGTTAAATATAGAAGTGAACCAACCATGCCTCTATAGCTTATAATGTCCACAGACTTTTCAGCCTTGTTTAATTCAAGCTTAGTGGCAGTGGCCATAGTAGTTTTTGGCAGATGAACATCCATTAAGTCAAACTTCTTTAAAAGATCATAAATATATTTAGTTTGACTAATGAAAATTCCACCACTAACTGTTTAACTTGTAAACCAAGAAAATAATTAGCTCTCCCATCATGCCTCATTCATATTTACGTTTGCATTAAATTAGCAAACTTTTACAAAGTTTATCATCTGTAGAACCAAATATAATATCATCTACATAATTTGAACAAGTATTGTAGAGCCATTAGAATTTCTAAAGAAAAGAGTTTTGTCAACAGTACCTCTAGTGAAGTGATTAGCTAGAAGAAATTTTGACAAAGTCTCATACCAGGGCTCTAGGTGCTTGCTTTAGTCCATAGAGTGCTTTCAACAGATAATACACATGGTCTGGAAAATTTGGATCTTCAAACCCTGGAGGTTGACCCACATAGACTTCTTCCTCCAATTCTCCATTCAGAAATGCACTCTTGATATCCATTTGATAGGCTTTGAAATTGGCATGGCCTGCATAGGCTAGAAAAATTCTGATGGCTTCAAGTCTTGCAACAGGAGCAAATGTCTCATCAAAATCTATTCCCTCTTGTTGCGAGTAGCCCTTAACAACCAATCTAGCTTTATTCCTTATAACAATGCCATTTTCATTTATCTTGTTTCTGAACACACATTTTGTGTCAATAGAACTCTTGTTATTTGGCTTGGGTACCAGCTTCCATACTTTGTTCCTCTCAAATTGGATTAACTTCTCTTGCATTGCTAAAATCCAATCTGGATCCAATAGAGCTTCTTCCACTCTCTTAGGTTCCTCCTGTGATAGAAACTATTGTATAGACATTCATCTTGAGTAGCCCTTCTTGTTTGCACTTTAGATGTTGCATCACCAATGATAAGTTCAAAGGGATGACTCTTGGTCCATTTCCTTTGAGGTGGTAGATTAGCTCTAGATGAGGTGGCCTCAGTATTGTCATGATGTGAGATAGAGTGTTGATTAGTTGAGATTCCCCCTGAGTTGGTCCTTTGCAGGGAACTAGGAGTTCTATCAACTGATGATCTAATTTGATTATCCGTTGATGAACTATGATCAACGGATGCTCTATTATGTACTTCAACGGATGATGCACTTTGTGAAAGAGATATGTCCTAAGTCCAATCACGTATGAGGATTTAGGAATAACTTTTATGTAATCTGTTTTGATTTCATTTATATTAATAAAAGACTTGTTTTGTTTTTTATTACGGGCTCTATCTATTTAAGTGTTTAAATAAGATATACCATAGTTTAGAGTAAAGCTTTTATGGATTATGATGAGATCATAATAGTGAGACCTAAAAGATGATAACTCTAAACTTAAATAGTTCCTGGTCATAGGATTACTAACTGGTAATTAATAATCCGCAAAGATTGGTACATACTATGCTTGCTCCCTTCAGGAGGATGTCTGTTCTCATAGGCATTTATGTGGTGACACTATAGCTAGTATGTAGGTGCTTATTATAGAATAAGTTCACTGAACATGACTCGCACAGCTGAACAACTGATGGAGTTCACTCACGTGTCAGCAGTTGTTCACATAGTGATAGTTGTACAAGTATCCTTAGACTTGAGGTCATCATAGTCATCTTGTGTACACTGAACTATGCTTTGGTTTAGTTCTTAGTCTCCAGGGACAATTATTAGGGCTCTACTGGGTATAGGAATTTGTACATGAAGATAGTGTATGATCAATAAAGATCTACCCCTTCCAGTGAAGGAAGAGAATGTTCTAAGCTGATCCACTTATGCTAGTTCAGGAATCTCTGGCCAGAGTGAATGAAATTAGAAAGGAGTTTCTAATTTACATAGAACTGAGCATAGTGAATGGAAAAGCAAATGATTAAATTAGATAGGCTTGACACAAGATCCATGCCTTGTATTTAATCAGGACATTGGTGGGTAGAAGGAGTTAATTGTACGGTAACTATTCACTGACAGGTTCTTGGTATTCTAAGCAGTGAATTCATATTATCCGGATAGTCGCGATATGTTGAGAAGCATCACTCACGATGTAGAATAAATATAATTAATCAGATAATTATATTTAGTGAATTTTAATATTCATATAAATAATTAATAAAAAGTTTATTATTATTTATTTCTACTACTGGCATAATATTGAACCTACAGGGTCACACCATAAAAGAATATTTCCTTTGATGAATAATGAGAGAGAGAATTATTTTTTCTAAATAGTTAAGAAAAAGGAATAATGATTAAAATAGTTTTAATTATTATTAAAGCATTTTATGAAGATAAAATGTGGGGGTTAAAATATATAAAGATATATTATAAAACCCTAGGAGAGTCCTATAAATAGAATGAGATGGATGGCTCATTTGACAAGACACACAATTTTGGTTTTGTGAAAACCCTAGCCTCCATCTTCTTCTTCTCTCTCTCCCAAAACTCCATTTTTATAAAAGCTTAGTTTTATAAAAAGGTTCATCGAAGAGGATCGTTCTTGGTGGATACCGGTAGAGTGCTTCACACACTGAGGAGCAACTGCTAGCACTCCAATTTTATAAAGCTTCGATTCACGAGGTATGGTTTCGATTCCTCAGTTTTTCCCTTTTATATGTTTTTTATATGTGCGGTATATGGTTTTTACGGAATAATTGTTATTTCACGCTTCCGCTCATCCGTAAATTCCTTCATTGGCATCAGAGCTAGGTTCTGCATATAGAGATTCATATAAAAAATTTCAGATTTTTTAATGCATGTATGGATTTATTATGATTTTTGCAAGTTTATTTGGATTTAATTATGAATTAATTCGAAATAATTTTTGCATGAGATTTTGACTACTGATCTGGGTTCTACAAGTGTTGTAGATCATCTAGATATTTTTTTCATAATTTTGTGATGTGTAGATTATTTGTTATGAATTTTTTAAAATTGTTTTAATTAAAATTCATAAAATAATTATGCATGTGAATAATTATGATTAAAATTTGCACAAGGACCCATGGCTGATTTGGTATTTTTCTGCTACTCCCTGATTTAAGAAATCATATTATTTTGATTTTTATTAATTTATTAATTAACTGTTAATTAATTTATTAATAATAAAATTAAAATAATAAAAAAATATTAATAAGAGTTATTAATATGGGAGTAAAGGGAAAGGGGGGGTTACATCTCCTAAATTGAAACAGCAGCAGAAAGGCAACAGGCATTAGCAGGAAGAAGAAACAGAAATAAAAAAAACCTGCTGCGGCTGTGCAGGCGCGTGCGCTGCACGCGGGGAAGGGGTGAGTTGCGCATTCCGTGAATGTGTTACACACTGTTGTGGATTTACGGAATGCGTTACACGCGTAAATGGCTCAACAGTGTTGTAACGCATTACGTACATGCGTTACAGCCCGTATGTCCACATTAAATTTGATTTTTTGGGAGTTTCGTAACTCCATTTTGGGCGTGCAATATATCGTTGGATTCGTTTTTCCGAGACGGATCTAATGGAGTGGTCAAATATTTTTATATAAAAGTTTTGAACTTTTTATATTCCCGAAAGTGTTTTAAAGCTTGTTTTAATTGTTTTAATTGCTTTTAAATGCTATAATAAATCCATACATCAATATATCAATGTGTGACATGATATTATTTGCATGCTTACTTGTTTATTTATTTTTATATATGAGATATGAGATATATGCCTGTGTTTACCATGCGATGATAGATTTAGGTGAACTTAAATCAATATAAGGCGTGCTCTAGAAAATCTAGAATAGAAATCGTTTCTTGCCTTGACAATAATATTATGAATACAATCATGAGATTCTTGTGTTTATGAAACACGTAATTAAATATGAATTTTCAATTTTGAGAGAAAGGATGATTCTGTCAACAACAGATTTCTATCTGTAAGAAAGGGTTATTAAGTGACGCCTCTTGACAATGCTCCACCCGATCTGGGAATCATCTGATTATCGATTATTGATTTGAAATATTTAATTTAAAAGGAAGAATCTCTTTATAATATGATTATGATTGTAACGTAATATAATCCCTCTAAAATTAAATAATATCAAGTAGTAATTGGCCAATGATACAACGGGCTTGTGTCGGTCATAGCCTTCCAACATGATAGAAAGTGGTTCTTATTTTAAATCATTGTCGTTTCGTGCTACAGCCGAGGGCTTTGATTTTGAAATAAGAAATACTTGTCTATTACATAGAGATGTGTACATTGAATTAGAATCTAAAGGTCGTTACGTGCCACAGCCGTGGGCCGTTGGAGACTGATTCAATTGTACAGAATGTTGGGTTAGACTTGACTTAGAATATTGAGTTTGTCGTGCCAAAGCCGTGACTCAAGTATTCAAGAGGCTAAAGTTTGATTAGGGAATAACATAAGATGTAATTGACAAGAGTTGTCTGCCTATTGAACATTACATGGCGGTTCGTGCCACAGCCGAGGTTGTGTGATGGAATGTAGGATCCCTATTCCCACTAGCATTATGAATGCTTAATTTTTCACGTAGGGGGTTGAATAAATTAGATAAACTAGTGGGAGCCACTTATGAATAAAGACCCGATTCATATAGTGTTTTGAAATGAAATTGAATATTTGCTAAGTGTTGTTATGTGTTTATCATTTACAGATTTATATACGTTATGTCTTCTGCACTATCACTCCGGAGTATACTAGATGCTCACAAGTTGACTGGTCCTAATTTTGCTGACTGGCTTCGAAACTTAAGAATTGTTCTCAGGGTGGAGAAGCTGAAATATGTGCTTGACTCATCTAAGCCTACTGAACCTGCTAACGATGCACATAATGATGAACATGTTGTGTATCGTAAGTGGATAGATGATGCAAATGTTGCTCAATGCATCATGCTAGCTTCCATGAACATTGAGCTACAGAAGCAACATGAGCATATGGATGCTCACACTATCCTAATGCATCTACAAGAGTTGTATGATGTGGCGGGGAGGACAGATCGATATGAGATATCGAAGGAGCTGTTCGGTTGTAGGATGTCTGAGGGATCATTTGTGAATGACCATGTACTTAAGATGATCAATTTGATTGAACGTTTTGGACATCTTGGTTTTGCCATGGATGGGGAGCTGAGCCAAGACTTGGTCTTGCAATCACTTCCGGGTTCGTTTTCGCAGTTTGTTGTGAACTTTCACATGAATAAGCTGGATGTCAGCCTGGCTGAACTCCACAACATGTTGAAGACTGCGGAATCGAATTTTCCCCCTAAGAAGAGTTTGTTCTTCTAATTGGTGAAGGTTCCAATCCTAAGAAAAGGAAGAGGAACCCTTCCAAGAAGAAGAAAGTAGGTGAAGAAAAGCCGGTTCCACCAAAAGCTGAAGACCCCAAGAGCAAAGTTGTTTGCTTTCACTGTAACAAGGTGGGGCACTGGAAGAGGAACTGCAAGGTTTACCTTGCAGAGTTGAAGAAGAAGAAGGGGAGTGAGACTACCACTTCTGATTCAGGTATGTTCATGATATAAATGAATATGTCATTAAGTCAAATTTCTACTTGGGTATTAGATACCGCCTGTGGTTCTTACATCTGCAATTCGTTGCAGGGACTAAGGAGAAGTAGGACTCTTGAGGAAGAGGAGGTGATTCTACTGATGGGAAATGGAGCAAGAGTTGTTGTTGAAGATGTAGGATCTTTTATACTAAGGGCATTAGCCACCATTTTGGCTTTCCCTGGATGATAAAGAATCTCATAATCGTAATCCTTGATTAGCTCTAACCACATTCTCTGGCGCATGTTGAGCTCTTTCTACGTGAAAATGTACTAGAGCACTTATGGCTTATGTAAATCTCGCACTTCTCTCCATACAAGTAGTGCCTCAAATCTTTAGGGCAAAACTATTGCCATGAGCCCAAGCTCATGGGTGGGGATATCGAATTTTATATTTCCTTAATTGTCTTGACGCGTACGCGATTACCTTGTTGTGCTGTATAAGAAGCACCCTAATTCCTTAAGCGAAGCGTCACTATAATTCACAAAATCTCCTTTTTCATCCGGCAACGCCATAGGGGCCGCCACCAACCTTTGCTTTAGTTCTTAAAAGCTTTTCTCGCATTTCTCTGTCCATTCAAACTTCTCAGTCATACGAGTAAGCCGCGTTAAAGGGGTTACTATCTTTACGAACTTGAACGAACCTCCGGTAGTAATCGGCCAATCCTACCTCTGGTAGTCGCCCTAACCATATTCATCAATTCCTCAGTGGTCCTTTATTTATTCTTGTCAGGATCCTCCACGGGATTCTTCTCAGCAACAATCCCTTCTAGGACAACATCCTCAACCGCTACATCCTCAATATGAACATCATCCGGTCCCGCGTTAGGACGCTCTATCGGATCCATAATCTGATCTCCAATAAGTAATAAAACATCATCGCGTTGTTGCTCCTCAACCTCAGGGTTCGGAGTCCCGCTACCATATACGATAACGAACTACGCTTCATCACGATATTTATAAGGGTTCCCATAAGGGTTCTAACTGTCAATACTACGTTAGGTAGTCCGACTATGAACTTGGCAAAAGTTCTTATTATCTTAGTGAACTTATTATTTTAACGTCATACCATCTCTGAGGTTTATAACGCTTAGCTCTGATACCATTTCTGTAACACCCCCAAATCCGGGGTCGGGGATTCAGGTTGTCACGAGTTCCATTTCACTTATCAATACTTAATCTTAACAGTCAACCAACTAATGCGTATTGTGACCCCAAAATATACACACACACACCACAAGTTATAGTCTCAGAGATGAATACCAAAAATAACACAAGTCATTTTATTCCACATTTATAAACCATTTCACCATAAAAAAGGTTTGTGAATAATTTACATATTCTTTGCCATTATTACAATTCATAAATATACATAAGTCTGGCACAACAAAAGTTGAAAGCCAAGCCTACTGGTAGCTCCTACCTCAGCTACAACGGCATCAACGCCTACAGGAAACTGCGGAACGTTTCCTAACCGCTCACGAATTGGGAGCTTGATGTTCATCTTGTCTATCTGTTGTTGTGTGAAAGAAGAAAGCAAGGGTGAGCAACAAGCCCACCGAAATAATATGTATAATAATTAACAATATATGAGCATCTTCATAGTACTCATGAAAGTCTTGGTCAAAAAGAAATGAACCAAGTTTGTTATCTTAACGCGACCAAGTCGCAAAATATTCAGTATATATACATATATACTTTTCACAATCTTTGAAATCCTCTGACATGTATAATATACACAGAGTTCCAGTTTATAATTGTATAAAAATATCGTTGCAAGGTGATCTCATATATCTAACCTTGTCTCAACGTTTTTCTGAAAATCTTTGACATGCATAAGATAATCATTTACTAGATATAAGTTTAAAAGATGAAGTTACAAGATACTCCAATATACTTATATCTTTTCCAAATACTACTTGAACTACCACCGTTCAAGTTATAATCAGTTTCAAAAGTTCATCACACTGATGAGACTACAAGATAAGACTTGAATAGATTCAATCTTTGAAATATCATTTGAAAGAAATGAAGTTACGAGATACTTCATTAAGTCCCGATAATATATATACACCTATATATATACATTTCATACACTCCTCGAAAACCTCTGTTATAAAAATTATAAACAGAGTTGCAATATCCAATGAATTTGGAAAGGAGAAAACCTTGGCATAAACCTGATATCTTGCTGATCAGGAAAAGATACCAATAAGTAACCTTTTCTACTAGTAGATGGACGAATTCCCCACTGGTCATCACCCTGGCCACATTAGGACCTATGCTGGACTGCCACTCAGCCACTTACGCATTGATGGACTCCTACTGAGCCACTTACACTTTCATGGACGCCCACTGAGCCCATGTTGCTTATGCCGACTCAAATAGATGAACTTACTTCCCGAACGATGGGCAAGTAATCAAGATGTTTTCTCAAAATAGCAACCTCGTTGTGAATGTAAAATACACCACTGAGCCGGATCCCTCAGGTTTTGAGCGAGTATTTAAATCCCCTTCGAAAGGAAGATCTTAAATATAAAAATGATTTTGGGTTCCGCTCTAACTTTTAAAAATCATTTTGAAGACTCGAAAACATTTTTAAGAATGTTTGGAGTAATGCTGATTTAATGAAATAAATCAGTCCCGATATATTAGAAAATATCTGAATATTATTATTTAAATAATATTCCCATAAAGGATAATCTCTATAAAAATAATTGAAGTAGAAGTTTTAAAACTCATACTTGAAATGAATAATAAATAACCAAAGATATACATACGAAAGTACGATCTTTATTTGAATAATCAAAAATAAGTTTGATTATCGAAACATTATTCTTTAATAAAATAAAGAATATTATTTAACAAAATAAGCGGAGTCATAAGTCCTCGAATGAATATTCAAATTAATATTCATTAAATAAAATAAACGGAGTCATAAGTCCTCGAATGAATATTCAAAATAATATTCATTAATTAAAATAAAGTTTTCGAATAAACCTTATTCGATTAATAGTTTTGAAAACTATATCTATATATACATATATATATAATATACTTGGGAACATCGACTCCCGGTTTTAGAAAATGTTCGCCTTTGGGTCCCCTATACTAAGGGTATACGCAATTACTGCTTATCTCTAGCATAGGTATTATGCAACTTATAAGCATTTGAATCAACAGTTAGATATCAAGATTACGAAATAGACATGCATATATACCATATCACATGCTCCAATATATCGCAAGATTTGCTAATAACAATCATGCACTTATCACAAGATAATGCATATACATATATTTACATCACAACAACAGTATAACGGGTAGAAAACTTGCCTGAGCGACTGGGGGTGGTAAAAGGCCTGGGACGAGCCTGGTAACCTAAAAACATATAAGTTAGAATTAAACCAAAGTCGCTTAAGAATCTATACTTTAACCAACTAGACTAACGCTCGCTTCTGCGCTTAACGATTCACTTAAGTCGCTCGAGTACCCTCGGCTCCACCATTTTTAATAAATTAACCATTACGAATTTTAAGGCGATTCTTTCACGAGTACTTTACCAACTTCCTAATCCACATTAAATAATTGTTTTGTAATCCAATTAGTCTTTTAGGGGCCTTAACCAAGGTTTCAAAGTAAGACGAGGGGTAATGGTCCGTTCGCGAAACGCCGTTACTTAAAACGGCCGTTTCTCCTAAACCGTACATCGGATTCAAGCGAATCATATCAAAACGAAGCTTGTAACATGAACTATCTAATCATGGCAATGGTCAAAAACTAACAGTGAATTCACTGGTCCTGATGTTAAGAACAAAAGCAGTCTAAGGTAAATCGGGCATTACGACGACTATGTTTACGCGATTACCAAATTTGTACAACTCCAAATCAATCACCAACCAACTCATACCATCAATACAACAAAACTTCACATAAACCATACCACATCAGTCCATAAACTCCAAGTTTTTCAACTCAAACAACCACAATCAAGACCTATGAACTATAATCAAGCTTCAATTACCAAAACACTTCCAAATCAAACCAAACTACTAATAATCACAATCTATGCTTCTCATTTCACAAAACCAACCATTAAACTTACTAATAAATAAATTAAAGGCTAGGGTTTGAAGTTTATACCTTCCTTGGGAGGTGTTAAGTTGCTAGGAAGCCTTAGGGAGCCTCCTATAAGCTTGATCTTTCCAAAGAAATCAAGAACACAAAGTTAGGCTTTGAAGTTTCTAAAAGTCCGATTGAAAGAACTGTAAAAATGAGGGTCTTACCATGCTTATTTGGACGAGACTTGTGAACAAGAGTTGTAGGCCATCTCAATACCTTTCCAACGAGCTATAGAACACAACATTTGAGTGAGAAATGAAGGCGATACAGTAGTTTTAATGTGCTGGTTCTGTTTTGGCCGAGAGCAATGGAAATGGGGGAGGAAATGCTTTTGCTTTCTTGTGTTGTGGTGGAATAAGTGGTGGATAATGATGGGTTGTCTTGATATTTGCTAGGTTAATAATAAACAAAGGAGTTAGTGGAAGATGATCTCATCATTTGCCATGTGTTGGTGATTTATGGTGAGATGAGATCATCCCTAGTTAACTAGATGTAACTAGCCATTCCTTCCTAACTATCACTTGGTTTCTTGTTTGATCAACCATCCACTTGCCTTGCCACTTGCAAAGGTATTTACAAGAGTCATTATTTATTTCTTTGTCCGGTTATCACTCAATCTCGTTGATCGTTTGGTTAAATACCTTAATAGTTTTATTGATAAAATCTTCTTGGTATTTTTAATACCTAAGTTAATTCTCCTTTATAATCCTTGAATTTAAAATCCTTCATCTTAATATTAATTCCTAAAATCCCTTAATGTCTGTTGGAAATCTCGGGGAAAAATAAAAGTGCTCGTTTTCGAAATCCGACGGCTTTTGCATACACTTATTTTCTTTATGGAATACTAATACGATCTTAGAATTTCCATAACAGTACTCCTATATATCGTGGTCTGATAATTTTATTAATCAGCATTGTCAGCAAAAGTTACTATTCATCCGGGTTTCAAAAATTTCCAAAAAAATTGGGGTTATTACAGTCTCCCTCCTTAAAAGGATTTCGTCCCGGAATCAGATAGAAAACAGTTGGGGATGCTTTTCTAGCATTGCACTTTCTAAGTCTCAAGTAAATTTTCCCACATTGTGGTTCTCACCAAACTCTGCCTAGTTTGATAACCCTTCTCCTAAGCACTTGTTCCTTTTCGATCTATAACCCCTTTCTGGTTGCTCCATATAGGTTACGTCTGGTTGCATGCCTATGCGCTCATATGGCCCTATTTGTCTGGCATCCGAATTATACTTCCTTAACATTGATACATGGAACACGTTATGAACTTGTTACATGTTCCGGGGTAGGGATAGCTCATATGCTAACTTCCCAATACGTCTTAATACCTCAAAGGGTCCAACAATTCGTGGGCTTAGCTTTCCTTTCTTTCCAAACCACATCCATCCTTTCCGAGGGAATACCTATAACAGCACTAGGTCCCCTACTTCATATTCTTTGTCCTTTCGTGTCAAATCAACATACTTCTTATGTCCATCTTGGGCTACTACTAGTCATCCTCTGATTAGATCTATTATATACTTGGTCCTTTGGACTGCTGCGGGTCTGAGCATCTTGCGCTCTACAACTTCATCCTAACATAAGGGAGATCGACATTGTCTTCCCTCAAGGATCTCATAAGGCGATACCTCGATACTGACATACGATCGATTATCGTAAGAAAACTCAATCCGCGTTAAGTTATCATTCCAAATTTCTTTCAAGTCTAGTGTACAGACTCTCATTATCTCATCTAGATCTACAGCTTTTGCTTCTCAATACCCACTTTTTCCAGTTCGTAATCGTTACTATCTTCCATACCAAATTTTATACTGATTACACTTTTGCTCGTTAGCGTTCTATAACATTTTAATAATCGCGTCAACCTTAGTATCACGAACGCGTTAGAATCAAAATACCACCATACTTGGTACCACTTCATCTCTAGCTGCCTCCATCTTCAAAAGCTTGGTCTTTCATATAGAAGTAAAAGAATTTATTGAGAGATCACTATGATCATGAACACTTGTTACATTGCATAGTTAGTACAGAAGGTGGCCAGCCTTTAGTACTTGACAAGCAATTAAACAATAGATGGTATCCTACTAGGCTTCTATCACACAGATAGATAGTCATTCGGCAATACCTCCCCTTCTGGAAGGGTTGTTCTTCTCAGCTTATATGAAATGAAAAGGAGAGAAAAGAACGAATTGAAGAGAATTGTATATATGTAAAAATATACTGCCACAAAATATCTGGCTTGGAATCTACCTCTGAACTATAGAGTTTGTCATAGGAGAACAAAACATATATGTATATATATCAACATCAAGTATTAACAGCATAATTCATGTGCCTAAATATTTACTATTCCGTCCATCGTCCTATGGACCCATGCTCTCGCTCGAGCTTATAAACAATCACCGGTTGAAACTCCCTCGACAGCGAAAATCGAATCTGGGATTTCATTCTAGACATCATCGTTACTAAAATTCTATGCTTGCACTGCAACCTTCCTCGTATAGTAATATGGCTCTCTATTCATAAGAAGGAATAAATATTCAATAGGTAGATAATCGACTTAATTAGTCTATCAACGATAACTTATACATCACCACAACCCGATTAGTGGTACTCAATCTCAACATCCATTCTAATACATCTCTTATGGTTGTAATCGACTCATTACTCGCAGAATCATTGATGCATTACTATGGTCCATCGCTCCTACCGTAGTCATTCGCTTTCCTCGGAACCTTAATATTTAATCATACGGAGTCCATATTTGTTGTATCAAAATCTTTTAAGGAGTTAACATAATCACCATTCATGATTCATGAAGAACACTCCAGATCTTGACGTACATTCATGACATGAAGCAGATAAAATTGCAGAAGAGTTTCAATCAAAGCAACGATAGCAGGTTAATACCATTATTAACCATGCCTTCAATAGAAGACTTAACTCAAAGTTTCGTTTAGTACTTCTTGAAACATGGTCCTGGCTTATCTCAAGATAGTACCTTCTAAGATAGATAGCCCGCTCATGGCGATTACACGAATTAAACCTTTACCAACTACTATTACGGTTGGGTATTGCACAGTCATCAGAAGGAATGTCAATCTTCCAAACCATAATACAACCTTCACAGCTTTAACCATCATCACTGTATTCCTCTGGCAGAGCGCCTATAATTGTCCTCTTACACTTAAAGTGTCGGCCATCTCTTTGCCCTTTCCTGATAGTAAAATTTCCTTACAATCAATGTCATTTTAACCACCTCCAACTAAATTTTCTACCTCATTTCAATCACTGCTTATGTGAAAATGCTTTTCTTAAGCCCTGGTGAGAAAAGAAAAAAAGATCACCATTTTTCCATAAGTCATTGCCTTAGTCTTTAGATGTGAACATTGTCAGGATGACTCTCGATCATACTTAGGACGTCTCTTATCTTGGTTCCTTCTTGTTTTCACCAATCTCGACCCTTATTGGGTCGATCTATACTTTCTTATGGTTCAACACGTGCCCCAACTGGCATAATTACGTCACATTTCCTTTATCAAATTTTCTATTCTTGAGAACTTTGAATATTACATTTTTCCTTGTAAAACCTCTAAGGTTATCCTTGAATCCTTCATCACTACACCCTAGGTACAGGGCATATCAAGATACCATTTACTAATACCAGAATCATTGTCTATATACTTCTGAAAAATTTCTCCACTGATCCTTAAAGGTGTGTTACCTTAATCCTTTCCAATTCATACTGTCAAGACTCATACTACCCCTATTAAGGGTGAAATGTCAACCTTTATGCATTCCCTAGGATTCATTTAAGTTACCGAGTAACTATCCTTAATTCCACCTTTAAAAAGGTACATGCATCCTTCCATGGATAATCAAGTCATATATCTTGATAGATTATCTTATTTATCCTTCCATCTCGATAGTCTATACCAAATTTCACAATAGCATCCTTATTTCAAAATGACGTCATCAATATGGCTCCAAAAGATAACAACGATTATC
>NW_027419753.1:0-10276 GCF_009905375.1 Apium graveolens | reverse complement strand
ATCCAGATTTATCTCTTGCTTCCTTTCCTGTAACAACTCTTGCTTCAAAACCACTTGTTGCAGTCTTCAAAGATTGAGTCTGTTTAGCTTTGGTGAATCCTGATAGGAGTATCTTTGAAGGTTTAACATGAGCAATGTCAGAGGTTTCCTTTTCCTTATCTTCTGATATCAAGCCAACTTGAGCTATGTCAGAGGTTACTTGCTTCATTGTCATATCAGAACTTGATATATCTTGACTCTGAACAACATGAGCCATGTCAGAGGTTGTT
This sequence comes from Apium graveolens, assembly GCF_009905375.1. Classification (NCBI taxonomy): domain Eukaryota; kingdom Viridiplantae; phylum Streptophyta; class Magnoliopsida; order Apiales; family Apiaceae; genus Apium; species Apium graveolens. Next base: position 10,007 of record NW_027419753.1, on the reverse strand, counting down.
TGAAAAATCTTCTTTTGCATCAGAGTAAGACTAGCATCTTCTTCATCAATTATTTCTTCATCTATGACTGGCATATAAACCTTTACAGGTTCATCAACTTTTTCTTTGTCCTTGGACCTTGGATCAATTTCCACTTGTGATTTGGCTTTGGTTGCCTCAGAATTTGTTTTTTCCTTTATCACAATACCCTTAGGCTTTGGAAATTTCTTTTCAACAACAGAAGCTTTAGATTTTGTCTTGGCACCTTCTGTTTTGAGTCTAGCTTCTTCTTCCTTTAGACTCTCAAAGTCCATTCCTGGATTTTCTTTAAGAAATAATTGCTTCGAAATTTCTTCATCAAGTTCTAGATGTTCACCAGAACTTATCCTTTTACCAGTATCAGAACTTATTCTTCTCCCAGTATCAGAACTTGTTCCTTGACTTGTAATTCTAGCTTTACTTGATAAAAATCCTTTTCCTTGACCTTGACCTCTACCCTTATCAGAGTTTCCCTGGTCATTATTTCCATCATCCTTTCCCTTCAGTGCTTGAGTAGATTTGCATTTGGACTTAATGACTTTCTCCCCCTTTTTGGTATCAGCAGGTAAAGAAGAGAGACAAGCAATTCCACTGAGGATTGGATCTCATTGAGTTGAGTTTGCTGAGAAGCTTGATTCTTTAAAATTTCATCAATCTGAGTTTGTTGCTTCTCCTGAGTTTTCTCAATGTAGGAAATTCTGTCAAAGGCTGGCTTGAAAAATCTGTTCTTTTCAATTTTCATATTCATATCTTGCTGGATCAAGATTTCTTGAATTTTATTCACCTTGGCATGAGTTGTTGGGTGTTGACCCTGAAGGTGCCTAGTACTCAATGCAGTAACTCTCAGCTGTGCCTTGAAATCATCATTTATCAGCATTTCATCAGCTTTTGCCAGATGCTCAGCAAGAATCTTTTCAGAAGGAACAAAACTAATTGAGTTCCATTCCTTAGTCCACTCCTTTCCTCTAGGAGTTTCACTCCAAGGTACTAGTGCTTCCTTAACAAACTTCTTGATTATATCAGTTTTATTAACTGTTTGTTGAGGTGCATGTCCTGATGGACCAGTTGCATCAGCATCTAAATTAGCAGCAGCTTCACCAGTAATATCTTCATTGGCAGCATCAGAACTTGTAAATCCTGCAGGATCAGCATCCTCTGATAAAATAGCAGTATGTGAGGCTATAGAGGCTTCAACATCATCCTCTAAATTCTGATATGCAGCCAGGTTCTGATCAACATCCAAAATTGGTGTTGTTGGTGGAGTGAGTTGAATTGGTGGAGCTTCCAAGTACAAAACCTCAGGCACAATCAAGTTATGAATATCAATTTCAGCACTTGTACCTGGTTCTTCAGTATGTACTGGATCAACTATAGGTGACATAGGAGGTGTAGGTATTCTGTCTTGAGCAGTTCCTGGTTGTGCAGAAGGAAGTGATCCAATAACAATTGGTTCTATTGAGATCAGAGATTCCTGATCCCCTTCATTAACTGCTTCCACTACATTTTCTGAATCTGACTCAACTATGTCCCTGTGAGCTCTCTGTTTCTTTAATTTTTTCAAAGGTGGAGACACTGTAGGAGCTTTATCATCAGAATTTAACTTTCCAAGCCTTTTGAGGGGCCTAGAACTCCCAGTTACAGTATCTTTCTGAGAAGAAACCTTCTCAGCTTCTACAACAACAGGTTCTGATATTGGAACCTGTTCCTCAGTTGTTTTCTCAAAACATCAAAATTTAATCACAACATTCATCACGAAATAAAATTAAAAATCGATGAAGTAAAGATTAATAAATTGTAATTAAAAATGCACATTCACATAATTTGAGAAACAAAGAACAAATCTTGTAATTAAAGAAAATTTCATTGATATATCAGATGATTACATTTGATGAAATTTATCAATTACATGCAAAAATTACAAGATAGTCCTATTCTTAGAATCCTAACATCAACAGCCTTAGTCCTAGTCTAAGAAGCCTGAAAAAGCTGATGGTGAAGAGAAACGGATGGATGACAATTAATTCTTCTTCCTACTTTCAACAAAGAGAATAGCAAGACGAGTGATTTACTCCTGCTATTTAAGAATACGAAGATGAGCTTCTCTTTGGAAAGACAACAGATCATTTGTAATGTTCTCTGGAAGTTGAATCCAGATGATAAATGGAATGTTGTTGATAAGATATGAAATCAGAATTCCATTTCGAAAGATAGTCACAGTTTCTGTGCCATAACAGTAATACCAACTAAAATATGCCATTGTTTGAGAGAAATGAACATATATGGTTTTACTGATGAATGATCAGTCATTTAAATAGGAAATGGAATACTAAGGGATGTGAGGAATGGTAAAAAATTACAAAAAAAATAATGAACCCTCGACTCCCTATGAAGATAGGGAATTTTTACTTCTCATTCACAGACTGATGTGTAATAATAACAGTCAGTAAAAGATCTAAAGCCAGAGTTAATGCGCACGGGAAATAATAACAATTACTGTGCGCATGCAGGTTTTTCAAGACATACACGCTAACCACTAACCCATAATGATTATGACTGTTTTATCTCACATAAACCAATATTCTGTAAAAAGATAATCGTTCAAGTAATGACCAAAAATAAACCAAGTAAATAAATACTGCCACGTCAGCATCAGAACTTAATAATTATCAGGATTTAAAAGTCATCAGAATATGGCTTCTTAACTCGAAAAATGAATGTTTATTCCTGTAATTCTTCACACAAATACTGATATGGTTTTATCAGAACTTAATCATCAGAACTTGTCCTCAGAATTTATGCAATCTGACACATAAACTGTTCATCTAAAACAACATTTATCACCATAGTAATTTTCATCATTCATATGGAGTGTAAGTGTGTGCATTAAGCTAAATATCAGACAAAGAGTAAAGTCTGATTCACTTCAGTACATCTTAGAAATAAGGCATAACTAAGAACTTTGCTCAAAATCTGTCATTATTCTGAAGTCTACTTTAGAATGAGTTCATGCATGAGTCCACCTAAACTGTTTTGTGCTCATTTTATGCATCTTTTGAAATTCCTTTTTACAGTGGCTTCTCCGTGTATGTGAGTCGCGACTGCTTTGAAAGAGATATGTCCTAAGCCCAATCATGTGAGGATTTAGGAATAACTTTTATGTAATCTGTTTTGATTTCATTGATATTAATAAAAGACTTGTTTTGTTTTTTATTGCGGGCTCTATCTATTTTAAGTGTTTAAATAAGATATACCACAGTTTAGAGTAAAGATTTTTATGGATTGTGATGAGATCATAATAATGAGACCTAAAAAATGATAACTCTAAACTTAAATAGTTCTTGGTCGTAGGATTACTAACTGGTAATTAAAAATCCGCAAAGATCGGTACATACTATGCTTGCTTCATTATGAAGGATGTCAGTCATAAACATTTGTGTGGTGACACTATAGCTAGTATGTAGGTGCTTATTATAGAATAAGTTCACTGAACATGACTCACACAGCTGAACAACTGATGGAGTTCACTCACGTGTCAGCAGTTGTTCATATAGTTATAGTTGTATAAGTATCCTTAGACTTGAGGTCATCATAGTCATCTCGTGTACACTGAACTATGCTTTGGTTTAGTTCTTAGTCTCCAGGGACAATTATAAGGGCTCTACTGGGTATAGGAATTTGTACACGAAGATAGTGTATGATCAATAGAGGATCTACCCCTTCCAGTGAAGGAAGAGAATGTTCAATGCTGATCCACTTATGCTAGTTCAGGAATCTCTGGCCAGAGTGAATGAAATTAGAAAGGAGTTTCTAATTTACATTAAATAAAACTAAGCATAGTAAATGGGAAAGCAAGTGATTAAATAAGATAGGCTTGACACAAGTTCCATGCCTTGTATTTAATCGTGACATTGCAGGGTAGAAGGAATTGATTGTACGGTAACTACTTACTGAATAGGTTCTTGGTATTCTAAGCAGTGAATTCGTATTATCTGGATAGTCGCGATATGCTGAGAAGTATCCCTCACGATAGAATAAATATGATTAATTAATTAATCATATTTAATGAATTAGAGAATTTATATAAATAATGATAAAATAGTTTTATTATTATTTATTTCTACTACCGACTTAATATTGAACCTACAGGGTCACACCATAAAAGAGAATGATTTAATGGTGAAGAAATTAATTAATAATGACCAATAATTATTTATTTATGAAATAAATAATTAATTGGCAAATTTAATAATTGATTAAATGAGATTTAATTGATTATAAATTAATTAAGAAAAAATTCTTAATATTATTAATTAAGAATTTAATTTTGGAAATAAAATCAAGTGAGAGAATTATTTCTAAAGTGTTTAGAAAAAGGATAATTAAAATGTGTTTAATTATTAGTGAGAATAATAAAGGGTTAATAATAATAATATTTTATGCTGAAAATTTTCCCTAAATATACTATTATAAACCCTATTTTTGCCTCAACCAAAAGATTTACAAAACCCTAATTCTCTCCACCTCCTCCTCCTTCATTACATCGTTTTCTTGGTGGATACCGGTGGAGTGCTTCACACTTGAGAAGCAGCTGCTAAGGATCTCCGCTCGTTGTTCTTGGATCGCTTTTAAAGGTTAAAAATCGATCCTTCGATTTTATTTATGATCTGTATGCATATTATATGGATTTTATATATGTAAAATTATTTTACCATGCTTCTGTGATAGATAAAATCCTTCAATGGTATCAGAGCATAGGTTGTATGCATATAGATCTGTGGTAAAAATTTCAGAATTTTATGTGCTTGTATGAATTAATTATGATTTTTACAAGTTATATCATGGATTAATTATGACTGATTAGAAATCGTTTCTCAGAATTATTTTGACTGTAGATCTGGGTTTTACAAGTGTTGTAGATCGTCTGGGTATTTTTTTCATAATTTTATGATGTATGGATTAATTATTATAATTTTTTGAAGTTGTTTTAATTAAAATTCGTAATTAAATATATGTATAAAGTATATATATATATTTAGTTTCCTGCTGTTATTAAAGCAAAAGGACTGTACTGTTGTTTGGTTTGGCACGGCGTTCGGTGTTGTCTTTTGCGGCGGCTGTCAGTACTGATAAAAAAAAAAAAAACCGGCAGAAGCTGTGCTAAGCGCGTGAAGGGCAGACTCTGGGGGGGGGGTGTCGCGCATTCCGTGAATGCGTTACACAGTGTAGCGCATTTACGGAATGCGTTACATGCATTAAAGGCTAAAATGTGTTGTAACGCATTACCGGAATGCGTTACAGCCCTTGTAACGCGTTCCTGTAATGCGTTACATCCCAACTGTCCACATTAAATTTGATTTTTGGGAGTTTCGTAACTCCGTTTTGGGCGTGCAATATATCGTTGGATTCGCTTTTTCGAGACGGATCTAATGGAGTGGTCAAATATTTTTTATATAAAAGTTTTGAACTGTTTATATTCCCGGAAGTGTTTTAAAGCATGTTTTAATTATTTTAATTGCTTTTAAATGCTATAATAAATTCATACATCCTTATATAAATGTGTGACATGATAATTTATTGCATGCTTACTTGTTTATTTATTTTTATATATGAGATATATTCCTATGTTTACCATGCGATGATAGATTTAGGTGAACTTAAATCAATATAAGGCGTGCTCTAGAAAATCTAGAATAGGAATCGTTTCTTGCCTTAACAATAATATAATATTATGAATACAATCATGAGATTCTTATGTTTATGAAACACGTAATTGAATATGAATTTTCAATATTGAGAGAAAGGATGATTCTGTCAACAACAGATTTCTATCTGTAAGAAAGGGTTATTAAGTGACGCCTCTTGACAATGCTCCATCCGATCTGGGAATCATCTGATTATCGATTATTGATTTGAAATATTTAATTTAAAAGGAAGAATCTCTTTATAATATGATTATGATTGTAACGTAATATAATCCCTCTAAAATTAAATAATATCAAGTAGTAATTGGCCAATGACACAACGGGCTTGTGTCGGTCGTAGCCTTCCAACATGGTAGAAAGTGGTTCTTATTTTTAAATCATCGTCGTTTCGTGCTACAGCCGAGGGCTTTGATTTCGAAATAAGAAATACTTGTCTATTACATAGAGATGTGTACATTGAATTAGAATCTAAAGGTCGTTATGTGCTACAGCCGTGGGCCGTTGGAGACTGATTCAATTGTACGAAATATTGGGTTAGACTTGACTTAGAATATTGACTTTGTCGTGCCACAGCCGTGACTCAATTATTCAAGAGGCTAAAGTTATATTAGGGAATACATAAGATGTAATTGACAAGACTTGTCTGCCTATTGAACATCACATGACGTTTTGTGCTACAGTCGAGGTTGTGTGATGGAATGTAGGATCCCTATTCCCACTAGCATTATGAATGCTTAATTTTCACTTAGGGGGTTGAATAAATTAGATAAACTAGTGGGAGACACTTATGAATAAAGACCCGATTCATATAGTATTTTGAAATGAAATTGAATATTTGCTAAGTGTTGTTATATGTTTATCATTTATAGATTTACTATATTCGTCATGTCTTCTGCACTATCACTCCGGAGCATACTAGATGCTCACAAGTTGACTGGTCCTAATTTAGCTGTTTGTTTTCACTGTAACAAGTTGGGGCACTGGAAGAGGAACTGCAAGGTTTACCTTGCAGAATTGAAGAAGAAGAAGGGTAGTAAGACTACCGCTTCTGATTCAGGCATGTTCATGATCAAAGTTAATATGTCACTAGGTCAAATTTCTACTTGGGTATTAGATACCGCCTGTGGTTCTTACATCTACAATTCATTGCAGGGACTAAGGAGAAGTAGGACTCTTGAAAAAGATGAGGTGATTCTACGTATGGGCAATGGAGCAAGGGTTGCTGCCATATCTGTAGGATCATTTAGTTTACATATGCCTACGGACAAGACTATTATTTTGAATAATTGTTATTACGTTCCCTCTATTGTGAGGAATTATTTCTATTCCTATGTTGGATTTGGATGGTTTTTCATTTATTATTAATTAAGAATAATGAATGTTCTATCCTTAGAGATAATGTTCTTTATGGACGTGGTATTTTAAATAATGGTCTGTATGTATGTGACGTAGAGCATGATTTACTTCAAATTGAACAAACTAATAAAAGAAAACGAGATGATGAAAATCTGACCTATTTCTGGCACTATAGGCTAGGTCATATTAGTGAAAATAGACTGCGGACATTGCATAAGGAAGGGTTACTTGACCCCTTTTGTAACACCCCCAAATCCGGGGTCGGGGATCCGGGTTGTCACGGTCTTTCTTTCCACAATATCACTTCACTTAATTAATAATACTAACCTTATGCTGTGACCCCACACTAACACACACCACAACCCGTTATAGTCTCAGAGATGAAATTTAAATAAGTACAAGTCTTTGAATCCACAATTTAAAAGTTATTACAACCCAAAATGATTACTTGATAAATTTACAGTTAATTGCCATTATCTGCCACAAGTTATAATTATACATAATTGATTCTCAAAAGTAGATGGTCTGATCTGCAATAGATCTACCTCTGCAGCTATAGCAGCTACAACATCAACGGGAAGACGCGGAACGCTTCCCACGCGCTTGCGCTGGGTCTGCTGGAGTCTGGCAATCTCTCCTAACTGTTGTTGTGTGATGAAGAAATAAAGCAAGGGTGAGCAGCAAGCCCACCAAAATAATATGTATAATGATTTACAATATATGAGCCTACTCATAATACTCATGAAAGTCTTGGTCAAAAGAAATGAACCAAGTTGATATCTTAATGCGATGAAGTCGCAAAATATTCAGTATATATATATACATATATACTTTTCAAAATATTGGAAGTCCTCTTCCATGCATAATATACACAAAGTCCCAGTGTATAACTGTATAAAAAAATATCGTTGCAAGGTGATCTCATATATCTAACCTTGTCTCAACGTTTTTCTGAAAATCTTTGTCATTCATAAGACAATTATTAATTAGATATAAGTTTAAAAGATGAGGTTACCAAATACCCCAATATACTTATATCTTTCCCAATACTACTTGAACTACCACCGTTCAAGTTATAATCAGTTTCAAAAGTTCATCACATAGATGAGACTACAAGACAAGATTTGAATAGATTCAATCTTTGAAATATTATTGAATGAAATAAAGTTACGAGATACTTTATTTAGTCCCGATATATATATCCACATATATATATCTCTTAAACATTTCCTGGAACCTCTGTTATGTAAAGTATGAACAGAGTTTAAAACATCCAATGAATTTTGGAAAGGAAGAGAATTTTGGCATAAACCCGATATCGCTGATCAGGCAAAGATACCAATAAGTAACCTTTTCTACTAGTAGATGGACGAATTCCCCACTGGTCATCACCCTGGTCATAATTAAGACCTATGCTGGACTGCCACTCAGCCACCTATGCATTTGATGGACTCCCACTGAGCCACTTACACAATAATAGACCGTACCTCGGCCTGTCGCTTATGCCGACTCAATGAGAGGGGCTTACTTCCCGAACTTTGGGCAAGTAATCAATTCATTTACCAAATCTGCAACCTTGTTGCGAATATAAAATACACCACAGAGCCGGATTTCCCAGGTTTTGAGGGTATTTAAATCCCCTTTAAAAAGGAAGATCTTAAATATAAAAATGAGTTTTGGGATCCGCTCTGACTTTTAAAAACCATTTTGAAGACTCGAAAACACTTTAAAGAGTGTTTGGAGTAAGGCTGATTTAATGAAGTAAATCAGTCCCCAGAATATTAGAAAATATCTGAATATTATTAATTAAATAATATTCCCATGAAGAATAGTCTTTATAAAAATAATTGAAGTAGAAGTATTAAAATTTATACTTGAAACGAGTATTAAATAACCAAAGATATACTTATATGAAAGTATTATCTTTATTTGAATAATCGAAAATAAGTTTGATTATTAACACCTTATTCTTTAATAAAATAAAGAATATATTCAGCAAATAATCGGAGTCATAGATCCTCAAATGAATATTCAATAATATTCAATAAATAATATAAACTGAGTCATAAGCCTCGAATGAATATTCAAATAATATTCATAAATAAATAAAGAGTCATACCCTCGAATGAATATTCAAATAATATTCAAAAATATAAAAGGAGTCATAGCCTTCGAATAATATTCGAAATAATATTCAATAATAAAATAAAGTTAAAGTTATCGAATAAACCTTATTCGATTAATAGTTTGGAAAACTATAACCATATATATATAAATATATATATATATATATATATATCCATATCCATATAAATCTACTCGGGATCCTCGACTCCCGGTTTTAGAAAATATTTTCACCTTTGGGTCCCTATACTAAGGGTATATGCAAGATACCGCTATCCTCTAGCATAGGTATTATCAAATGAACCAACAGATATATATTTCAAGAATATGAAACAGGCATGCATATATACCATATCACATGCTACAATATATCGCAAGAATTTGCTAAATAACCAACATGCATCTATCGCAAGATAATGCATATACAATATTCATCACAACAACAGTATAACGGATAGAATACTTGCCTGAGCGACTGGGGGTAGAAGGCTCGGGACGAGTCTGGTAACCTATAACAACAAGTAAGTTGGAATTAAACCAAATCACTTGTAAATCTACTTTAACTAACTTAGACTCTAACGCGTTTTGCGCTCACTGATTCGCTTAAGTCACTCGGGTACCCTCGGCTCCACCATTTTTAATAATTTAACCTTTACGAGTTTTAAAGCGATTCCTTCGCGATGACTTACCAACTGCCTAACACACTTACCATAAATGTTTCACACATTAATTAACCCTTTTTGGTCTTTAACCTATGTTTCAAAGTAAGGCGAGGGAAAAAGTTTCGTCCGCGAAACGCCGTTACTT
>NW_027419752.1:0-20185 GCF_009905375.1 Apium graveolens | reverse complement strand
AAGTTAAGCTAATCAAAACCTTGCTAAGCAAATTGAATACTTAATGTTGAAACTCTTTACCAAGATAAGGTCCCATTAAGTGTGTGTAAGCCCCAGCTTGTGAATCTGATAAAATGCCTAAATTGTTAATCCTGAGAAAACCAACAATGAGATTAAAATTCTTAAAAGTTGAAATAAAACAGTCTTAAGTAATCAATCTTACGTTGGTCAATAGGATTAATATACTTAGAAGAAAAGATTCTTAGGAAAGATGCCTTACTTGAGTATTCAGAAGCAACCTCACGAAGGAATGTGAGTGAGGAGGCAATTGAGCTATGAGTGTTGGTGAAAAGGTTGATGAGCTTGTTGTGTTGGTAATGGGAAATATAAGGTTGCTGGTTTGGTCAGAAGGATGATGAGTTTGTTGGTTTGGCAGATATTACTGTGTTGCTTGAGTTGTTGTGAGACTGATGGAAATCTGGGTTTTATTGATGTTAAAAAATCTCCTGTCAAGGAGTAATCTATTGTGTTCTTGCATAGATGCACCACTATTATTCTATCTGTGCTATTTAGCTTTGATGTTGTTAGTAAACCAAGTTCTTATTCAGTTCTTTTGCTTTGAAAACTTTGATATGTCTGTTGTATTTCAATTTGGCTGTTATTGTTCCTTTAATGACAAAACTATTGTTGACATGCTGTTAAATCCTAATGAAATTTTATTATATAGTTAAATTTCTTGCTATGACAACTTTACTGTGTTTTGGTTTACAACCTGGTTGACCTATAAAATTGAAAAATAAGTTTAAATTATTTCTGGCTTAACTAAAGTATCAGCTGCTGCAACTCCTGTTTAAACATTGTCAACCATTTAATTTCTTTCTTGCACACTGCATTTTCTTATCCTAAAAAAAATAATTTACTAACCATCAGAAAATGACTTATAATAAAATTTATATGTTCTTACTAACTTGTTTTATGCAAATTTGTTTATTTATAACTAAAGGTCAATTCTGCTGATTAATTAGAATTCATCTTTATAAAATGAAGGGCTAAGCAATGATTTACTTATGTTAAAGTTCTAGTACTTATAAATGACATTTCACTTGATGATTTGGCTATACTATTCTAGAATTCAGGACAATAATAATTTTAGAAATATTTTTTGCTTTGCTCTTGAATTCTAATATTCTCCTGCCATGATATCTAGTTTAAAATCACAGAATATGCATGAATATGTTTATACTTGACAGGGCTGATTATTTCAGAAGTACATGATTGCTTAGCTATACAGTTGCATTCCGGTGGTTCAATTTTTTCTTGAAATTGACAAATATGTTATATAATTATAACATGTAGTTGTAGAAAACAGTATTGAGAATGTATATCGGTTTTAAATTTCTGAGAATTCTGTAACAAAAAACATATACTCCTATTTATGAGAGTGAAATTAGGGCACCAGTTGTGTGCAACACTAACTTACTAACTGCATTAGACAATGCCACTAACCAGATCATTTACTTGATATATTATATTAATGATTCTCGATTATTCAGGATTAATGTGATAAAACTGAAAAGAAAATATGATCACATATGCATTAAAAGAGGTGAAGCTTTAAAATAAAAATGAAGATATATAATACACAAACTGGAAAATGGTTATCAAGAGATTTTTGAATCTAACATATCACGGTTTGTTTCTTTTCTTGTATTAAAAACTGAAATCTTCATCTGAATAAATTATGGGCGAAAAGTTTTTAAACATGGATCACTCAAGTGAATTGAATAAGCTATGATTTTTTTCTAACAATTGACATTGTTCTAACAAGTTATAATTAATCAAAACTGAGAACTCGACTATACTTCTACATTACTATAAACAGTTTGGTCATAGCAAGTCTTTTAGATTGAGATTATTACAACTAGCATATGTTGCCCAGTAAAGATACAATTGTTTAAGGGGGTTGGATACAATTGTATAAATGTTTCGAACAAGTAATAAAATATAACAGCTTTTTATATATCTGATAAAAATTGTTACAAAATCCTCTCAAGAAGTACTGATGTTCTTGAGAGCTGCTAGGTCGAATGATCCTCGAGTGTTGTTTTCTAAGTAATGACCTAAACTGTGTTTATATACTACACAGCTATAACAGATTAATCTAAGATATGCATTGTCAAAAACTAACTGAAACTGATACATATCTTAAACTAAACAGATAAATTCATATAACTCAGACGTAACAGATATCTGCTCCACATTATAAGGAACAGAACAAATCCTCTAATGCTGACTGTCTTCAAATACGGATATCATACAATCCTGATGACATACCAAATCCTGACGGTACATTAGATCCTGATGACATCCAAACAGCCAGATCCTGAGCTTCTTCTGATCATTGAGAATTCAATATGTAACAACATATACATTTTCTTTCAGATTCATACAAATGATCAAACAAGATCAAATTAAAATCAGTTTTCAAATAAACATACTCTCATTAAAATTAGAAAATAATCTGAGATAATGTAAACCAAAGTACTTGCTTTAAATCAAACAAACATGAGTAAATAAGTGTAGTAAAAATTCTATTAAGGGAAAGATCTTTAAGGGGAAGAAGAAATAAAAAATTATATAGTGATTTCTTAAAATCAAATCTATCACTTCTTCACATTTTCACTAAAAATAAAAATTCCTTGTTAAAAAGGGTTATAATACATTAAGGGGAAGCCATTTATATACTCTTTTGACTATTGTTTTTGATATTATCCAAATAAAAGGGGAAGAAGAAATTAGACCCCCAATTTGAAAATAAACTTATTCATCTAATAAGTTGTTCAAGTTTTGCAAGAATTAAATTTAAGGATATACAACAATACTTCCACCTTTAATATATTTATGTGAAAAATATTTTTCAAAATACATGCATACATTTAGTGGAAGAACACACTTAGAAAATTTTAAATTTTATATTTATTTAAAAAATACCATAAAGGGGAAGATTAAAAGAACATCTTCGATTAATTATTTATTTTGGTATTTGTATAATTTAACATAAAATTTAAAACACGTATATCCTCTCCAAATAGGCATGAATTTAATTGACATAATCAAAAGTGAAAAGCCATATCTAGCAAAATATTTTCAAAAATGTTTTTCAAAATGTATTTATATTTTAAATATAAACACAAGAGATATTCCAATTTGCTGAAAATCAAAATATATATTTTTAAAGGAATATACTCCAAAGCAATGAGATCGTAAAGGATTATCGGAAATATGATCTTTCTTAGGCTCTCTTGCAATATTAATAAGGCAACAAGTTTGAAAAAGGAATATGAGAACTTGGATATTCTTTAGAAGACTCGTGCTAAATTTATTTCAAAAAAAGATGTTTTTAAAAGGGATAACATATATATCTTTCACTCCATAAACATTTATAAATCCAAAAATATATTTTTACACTCTTAGAAATTACTATTTGATAAAGTAATATTAATATCTCATTTTATCCCCCACCTCATATTGTTCAAAGTAATTTTCTCTCGTATCTCAAATATATTATTTATCGGAGAAATACTTTTAAATACTTAAAAAATATATTTCCCACACTCTGAAAATATTTTAGATTTAAGAAAATATATTCTAAGTATTTACTTTAGCCCAAACTGTCACACCCCCAACTTAAACAGAAAAATAAATATAGCTATTACATCATTTTAATGAAGGATACACAACCAATCCAAGATCTTACAGTTTAGGGTTTGGAACAGCCCATCACTACCAGCTATTACATCTGATTACAAATACCGAATCCTCACAGCTATTATTACTTATTCTACCTGAGCTCGAACATAAGCATCAGCATCACAGGTCTTACGGGCAGTCTGCTTGAATCTAACCATAGCTGCTAGCTGTAATATCAGGGTAAAGCAAGAAGTGAGCCAAAAGCTCAACAAGTGCTAACAGTACAACGCAAAACATAAATCGAGATATACCTTTAGGAATGACAATGGAAAGACATAATCAATGATAACGAGAGATAAAACTTATGTGAGTTGGCATCATTTTGCTTGCATCAAAACAATTTTAAAATCATTCTTAATCAAAAATCATTTTATGACGCTACGGATTACAGCCGGTGATCAGCCGCGAAGTAATCCCGAACCTCGCTGGGTTCTAAAACATTATTGGGAATCCCTAGGCAACTTTTAAGCCTAATATAAGTGTGGAAAGGACTCGCGTCTCAGTCCAGATCCACCATTCAAAGAAAACATTTATCCCCCTTTGGGACTGAAAAATCCACATTTTAATCATTTTAAAAACTGATGCCGATTTATGACAAAATCTCTTTCGACTGTAATCATTTTTATCAAGGGATTATAGATCAACTTGAAACACTGGAAATATGACACTAAATCTCAGGGCCATGATCCACTAGACTTTACTATATTAGGGTAATTGAGAGGTTTCCATAAACAAGAACTTTGACAAGGAAATTGAGCAAGGCTATTGGATAATATGAAAGAGTAATGCCAAACTAGGCTTAAAGCAATGGTTGTAGACAAGGTATAGGTATTAGAACATCAAGAAGATAAGCATCACTGGTTCCAATAGGATAGAGGTGTTAAAATATAAAGAAAGTGATCATCAGCTCAAGATATAACAGGGTATCAAGCTTTAGGGTAAGGATAGGGTTATCAAACAATCATGAATGAATTTAAGAAACGATTGGCTTTTAGGTATCAAGATAAAGTTTCTATCGAGGTTATTTCAAGAGTTGAATCAAAGCATCAGGGTGCAATATCAAGATTTCTCAGGGATCAATAGCATGATAATCAAAAGGATCAATAAAGTATTATAACAAATCTCTATTTTATCATGGCATTAAACTATCATGAAAGAATTTTGAACTACTTGCAATACGTACTCGAGGGTTCATGGCATCTCTATGTAACTCAAAGATAAACAAAAGATACGCTTGATTTAAATATATCAAAATGACTCAGGATAATTGCATCGATATATATATGAACTGTTTACAGTAAATACGAAGGTCAAGTTGAATCACTTGCCTTGAGATAGACTGGTCTGGTCTGACTGGTAGGAGCAACAACTGGAGCTTCACTCGACTTTTATGGCAAGTTTTCCCTCGTCTCGAGATCCTACATAAATAATAATAATCCTCATTATAATATATTATTACCATCTTAACCTATTTACAACCCGAAATTAAACATGGATGGCACTTAGGCCTATACGCACTTAATTCATATCCACCATTATATTTTCAAATGTACACACGTAGCCACATAATCACATATCGTATATTAATACCAAATAACATCATATACACCATAATGCCACACTAGGCTTGGATGATCTCGACTCACCACTTAAGTCACTTGGTCGCTAATTAAACAAAGTCTTCAAATTTGGGCTTCCTAACTCAATGTGCCTTTCCTAAATTATCCAAAACCTATTGACCCTCACTTGTGCCTTTTACTCTACTGACCTTATACTATCTTACAACTATGGTGGTCGACCTAATACTCACTTCTAAGTGTTCTAAAGCTATGTGATAAGTGAAAGTGCTCACTGGTGCAAATTTCAGAATGGTAACTAAGGTTTCTTGAGTGCATTAGACACTCTTAAACTACAAGTTTTTCTTCAAAATTTTTACACAAGACTCTCCTGACCTAAGGGCATCTCACAAGCTTGATGTGGCTCAAAGGCCTGGCTTGGGCCTTCTTGGGCCTAAGCTAAAAGTCCAAGGTTCCCCTGTTTTTTCTGGGCAGAAAATGCCCTGACTTGAATTATCTTGTGACACATGGTTCTAGCTCATATCCTATGAACTATGGTTGGAAAAACTTCTCTGAAATACCCTCTAACTAAGGCCCAATTGGGCCTAATGAGGGCCTACCCATGACATGGCCAAATCTCCCTATTTCTAAGTTGCAACAAAACTGTCCCCTGCTGGACAGATTTTGTTATTCTACTTGTGCACCTAACCAAATGACATGCAAACCTCCAACCAACTCCTAAAACCTAATATATACTCCCCATACTAACTTCTGGTAGCTTGGGCCTCAAAGTGCACATCAATGACATGGTCAAAACTCACTCTAAACCTCAGGGTACTAAACTGATTTTTCTGCAGAAACTATAACTCTCATTTTTCCAAGGCTTTGACTTGACAAACCTATCTAACAACAACTCAAAACTTAAACAAAGACTTATACATGGTATTCTACTGAACTAACTCCCTTTTTCTCAAAATAACCTTGGTGAGATCATCCTTACCTAAGGTGCAACTATGGCAAAACAAAAGAGACTACTCTTTATAAATCACAAACCTTTATGCTCTTGAAGCAACAAGATATATATATTTTTTTTATAATAGATAACCACGAATTATTACCATGCAATAAGAAGTATAAATCAATATTAATACATTATTCCTACTGAAATTAAGGCTCACTAACAACATGAATCTAAATGATCAAAACTTCCAAAAAAAATCAAAAGTGATTTACATGCATGCATGCTTTCGGATCTTTCAAGCCAAAGCAACATGATTTCCAAATAAATTTTTATCATAATTCAACATGCAAGCCTAACATGGATTACAACTAAATGATCAACTAGCATGCAAAAGGGTTTTATCAAGCTTTTACTATAAAATTCACGTTGTCATCACAAAATACACAAAAATGTAACAAGGCAACAAAACACCATCCATTCGGCTCCTATCAAGTCATGGCCGAATGGATTAGGGTAAGAACAACATTTCATAAGTGTAACACTCTTATGTCTAGCCATTCTTGACCCTATGATACTATATCTCATGGTGAAAGCCTTAGATTCACAAGAATCAAGGAGGTTCACTTTGAGTTTAACAAAAACATCACCATGCAAGGTCAAAACATAGGTTTTTCACTCTAAACTTTTGAAATATATATAAGAATAACATATAGGGAGTAAAATTACTTAGATATAAGATGATTGTTTGAGTGAGAGTTGAAGAAAGAAGGGGATGGGGCTCAGTTTTGGTGGTTGCCGAGAGGGGAGGGGAAAAACCGAGAGGTGAGGGAGAAGGGAGAGTGAAGTGGTGGGGTGAAGTGAGGTGATGATCACTTCTTGGACTTGTTTTTATGCATTGATTTGACTATAATGTGAGTGGGTTTGAGATTTTATAAGAGTAACCCTCAAATATAGTTAGGTAGATTTGCATGCAAGGTGTTATGGATAAAAAACCAAGGTTATTACTTGCTGTATTTAATACTAAGATTCGGGATCTCAAGGCCTTTAATGGCTGCTCTCGTGTTTCGTGACTCAATCTGCCTTTACGAGATGCCTACGTATCTCTGTGAATTAGAGAATCAAGCCAAAAAACGTAGTTCTGATTGGTGGGGGTGAGACCCCTTATATAGATGTTGGGAGTCCTTGAATTGGACTTGGTGTAGGAGACTTGGTGGGCAAGTCTCATAATTAGAATGGACTTTGGAGTCCTAGGTAGTAGGAAACTGATTCCTTATCCTTTTAGGTCCCCTTGAGGCTAATCTCCAAGGATTTATATCCTTATCGGGACTCTTTTCAACATCTGATTTGTCCCTTATTAATTAATTATGAAATTAATTAATAATCAGGGCTTTTGGGCCTTTTTTATTCCATCAGGCCTGATCTGGTCCATCAGGCTTAACCTTTCTGGTCTGAGTATCATATATCTTTTTATTGGGCCTAGCAGCCCACAGTTTGTACAATTAATGCAGTATTTAATTATACAATCATAATTTATTTATCCCTATCATTTGCCCCCCAACTTTTGGGAAACATTGATTAGGTTTCGCAGAAGTTAAGTCTATTTGTTCCCTTACAGGGTTTCGTTTTTCCGTAAAGTGTGGAGCGACCTACACATTTACAACGAATTTTTCCTTTTATTCAGGAATTATCTTAATTTCCAGGAATTTTTCCCTTATTTCCGGGATTTTTCCTTTATTTTCTGGATTTTCCCCTAATTTTTGGAATTTTTCCCTAATTTTCTGGGATTTTCCCTAATTTTCTGGGATTTTCCCCTAATTTTCTGGAATTTTCTGGGATTTTTCCTTAATTTTCTGGATTTTCCCCTAATTTTCTAGGGATTTTCCCCTAATTTTCTGGGATTTTTCCTAATTTTCTGGATTTTTCCCTAATTTTCTGGGATTTTTCCCTAATTTTCTGGGATTTTCCCTAATTTTCTGGGATTTTTCCCTAATTTTCTGGGATTTTCCCTAATTTTCTGGGATTTTCCCTAATTTTCTGGATTTTTCCCTAATTTTCTGGGATTTTTCAGATTTCCAGCCCTTTTTCGACCAGGATCCTAGTCGAAATTTCGACCAGGATCCTAGTCGAAAATAGGGGTCAGCCTTGCCATCCTGGTCGAAAGATTTCGACTAGGATCCACGACCTGGAATTCGACCAGGATCCTAGTCGAAATTTCGACCAGGATCCTAGTCGAAAATAGGGGTCAGCCTTGCCATCCTGGTCGAAGGATTTCGACTAGGATCCACGACCTGGAATTCGACCAGGATCCTAGTCGAAATTTCGACCAGAATTCTGCTCGATTTTTTTATTTTTTTATTTTTTATTTTTTATTTTTTTGATTCCTAGTCGAAGGATTTCGACTAGGATTCACGACCTGGATTTCGACTAGAATTCTAGTCGAACCTTCGACCTGGATCTAGGTCGAAAATTTGTCCTTTTCCTTGAAAAATATCGTGCTTGAATTGGGAATTCGACCTCAATCCTGGTCTTATTTTCCTGGATTTCGACCTCAATCCTGGTCTTTTTTACCCGTAATTTTCGGGTGTCTGTTCGAAAGAATTCGAATAGAATTCACGACCTCAAATTCGACCTCAATCCTGGTCTTTATTGGGCTTCTTCTTTATTCAACTTGGAATGGGCCTTACTTGGGCCTTCTCTTTTTTCAAATCCTAATTGGATTTGGGCTTTGATTTGGGCTTGTATCCTTCCAAATCTTAATTGGACTTGGGCCTCTATTTTTCCAAATCCTAATTGGATTTGGGCCTTTTATCTGGCCTCTTCCTAATTATAATTGGACTGTAATATATTTAAATACCTCCTTTAGAATTCTCTAGAATTCTTGGGAATATTCTTGAATTTTTCTTCCCTGTTCATTTATTTCCTTTAGAATTTCTTGGAGTATTCTGGAACGTTCCACTTCGGGCCTTTCTTCTTTGGGCTTTTAAACTTACTGGGCTTTTTGTCCCTTAAGACTATCGATTTGTGTTTAGCCTCAACCAGGCTTTTCTGATCGTTTTCTAGTAAACGTTCTATTCTTCATGAAACTTGTTTTCGTGGATGTCCTAGTCTTCACAAAATTTGTTCTCATGGACTCTTTAGCCTTCGCGGAACTTGTTCTCATGGACTCTTTAGTCTTCGCGGAACTTGTTCTCATCGGGCGCCTAATTTTTCAAGAATTCTCAAGGAATTTCATAGGAGTTCCACCAGAAAACCTTTAGGAGGGTCTGGATCAACCCTACATAGGTTCCTGTCGGCTATGAGGCCTTCATGTGGCCCGGTCGGCAATTCTGCTCTTTTTGGACGTTTGGCCCTTTTTCTAGTGAGCGTTATGTACTTGTTCTCGTGAACATTCTATTCTTCACGAAACTTATTTTCCTCTGTGAAGGTTCTAGTCGGCCTAATCCTTCCTTATGGAGGGCTAGGCGTCACTGACTCTTGGTAGCCGTGAGCGTCTTACTCTTCGTAAAACTTATTTCCCTTCGTAAGGGTTCTAGTCTTTACGAAACTTGTTTTCGTGGAAGTTCTTGTCTTCATTAGGAGCATCCCTTGGCTCTAGTTCATGGTTTTCTTGGAACCTTCTTTTAGGGGCCATCCCTATTAGTTCAGGACGTCTCCAGACGTTCCTTTGAGGACATCCTAGTCGGCCTAACCCTCCATGTGGAGGAGTCAGCTTCAAGGACTCTTGGTCGGCCATAGGGACCAAGCCCTTGAGGCCCTTGGTCGGCCGTAACCTTAATGTCTAGAGCTTCTTGGCCCTTCGGGATCCTATTTCATGGAAGTTCTTTAACTTCAATATTCTCAATATCAATTCGTGGATTTGACTTCTCTCTTTTTTATTCGAGGGAGTGCCTTGCCAGGTGGGGACCTCATCCAAGGAACCTTGTTAAAGTTGGCCTAACCCCCCTTTATCTTTCCATTGGTTAAGTTTGTTCCAATTAGGCGAACAGCTTCCTGAGGCGGGGATGTGCGGGGCTCATGCCTTGTATTTGGTACATCTATTCTTTTTAGAACTTTCAGTACTTCACAAATTAAAGGAGGAGCTTGGCTGGCTTAGGGCATCCCTTGGAGGCCGGTCTGGCGGAGCCCTTTCTAAGGGATCTCCAGTTGGTCAGGCTTTCTCTTGAGGCTGATCAGCCTTCTTTGGTAGGCTGGAGTTTGTAATGTGGACTCCAATTGACCATATACATTTTGTGAAGTTAGATTTCTAATATCTTTTTCTTATTAGGCCAACGCCTACTTCGCAGCTTCTTTCACTAGGAGTGCAAAATGAAGGAGTGAGCACATGGCCTTGGAGGCATTGATGAAGAAACTTGAGAGAAAGTTTTAGGACTGGGATTCTAGAGCTCTCTTAGCGTTTATCGACGGTCAGAAGACTTATTCAAGATGATGGACACCCATGATGATGCGTTAACATGTCCATTGGCTCTGTTCATAGCTCTTACCCGGATATGGTAAATTTGCGGGGCTTTCCTAGCCTTTGGGTTGTTTCTGAGGTTACCATTATTGGCCAATCATCTGATTTTGGACTATAGATTGTCCTTCAGTGTTTAGGCCTTGCATGGCTTTGTTTGTCGTGTGTGGCTTTTATCTATTTACGGTCCTTTATGGACTTGAACATCTTCAGTATGTAACCTAATTGTTCATTATGACTTAATTTCTGATCCTTCAGGATCTCATGCATTTGTAGTTTGATTTCATATTCGTCTTTTATTTTTGATACTTTGGTCCTTCGGGAATTTTATTCATTGGATGCTCGTACACTGGTCGACCTTATTCCTCCATTTACTACTAAGTACCACGAACATGTCTTTCATGTCCTGAACATATTAAACCTTCAGCTTCGAAACGCGCCAGGTATGAGGCACTTTGTCACTGCTCAGGGTTTCCGATTTGTAGGATCCTCGTCCTCATGTTTTCTTGACCTTATACGGTCTTTCCCAGTTAGGGATTAGCATTTCTTTCTCTTCAACTCCCGAAGCCTCAATCTTTCTTAAGATCAAGCCTCTTTGGTAAAAGAACCTTTCTTTAACCCTTAGGTTGTAATAGAATGAAGCCTTTTTCTGATATTCTACTATCTTTCATGTGCCTCATCTCGCACTTCATCAATTAGATCCAGGGCTAACCTCTGCCCTTCCTCATTTTCTACAGCATTGAAAGTCTGAATCCTTGGAGAGGAATGCGATATCTCCACGGGAACTACTGCTTCTGCCCCATATGCCAACATGAAAGGAGTTGCTCCTGTTGTGACTCTACAGGTAGTCCTATAGGCCCATAATATTGGAAGTATCTCATCCACCCAATTATTTCTTGACTTCTCGATCCTCTTTTTTAGTCCATCCAGGATTATCCGATTTGCTACCTCTGCTTGCCCATTGGCTTGCGGGTGAGCCACAGAGGTGAATCGTAACTCAATTTCATTTTCTTCACAATACTTCTTGAATTCCTCATTGTTGAATTGTGTTCCATTGTCAGTGACGAGGATACGGGGAATTCCATATCGGCACATAATGTTTTCCCACAGGAATTGTGCAACCTGCTTAGTTGTGATTTTGGCCAAAGGTTTGGCTTCGATCCACTTGGTGAAATAATCAATGGCTACAATCAGAAACTTCCTTTGTGCTGTGGCCATAGGAAAAGGCCCTAGAATATCCATCCCCCACATAGCAAAGGGAATAGGTGAGTTGATAGAGGTCAGCATCTCGGGGGGTTGTCTGGCGACTGGTGCATGCTTCTGACAGCGATCACACTTCTTTACATATTCTTTGGCATCAGCCATCATTTCTGGCCAATAGAAGCCTAAACGGGTTATCTTATGAGCCAAGGCCCTGCCCCCCAAGTGTTGCCCACAAATACCACCATGCACTTCCTCAAGAGCTAAGCGTGCCTCATCGGGCCTAAGACACCTCAAGTAAGGAACCACGAAAGATCTTTTATATAGAATCCCATCTATCAAAGTGTACCTTAGTGCTCGAACAGTTAACTTCCGTGCCTCAATTGCATCGCTTGGCAACCAACCGGTCTGAATGTGAGCCTTGATGGGATCAATCCATGACGTCCCCAAGCCTATGGGAGCCACAAGCTTAACATCTATGCTTCGTGTCTTCAAAACACGGAAGTACACACTTCCTGAACTTTCTTCAATCTCAGATGAAGCAAACTTTGATAGCGCATCTGCTTTAGCATTTTCTTCCCTTGGAATGTGTTCAACATGGCATTCATCAAATTGGGTCATCACAGCCCTTACTAGGCGAACATACTTAGCCATCGTATCATCCCTTGCCTCAAATTCTCCCTTTACCTGGGATATGATCAGCTTCGAGTCTCCACGGACCTTTAAGTTTTTGACTCTAAGTGTCCCAGCTAGACCAAGGCCAGCAATCAGGGCTTCATACTCTGCCTCATTGTTTGTAGTTGGGAAGTCTAGCTTCATAGCATACTCAATTAAGAATCCATCAGGGCTTTGCAAAACCAACCCTGCTCCACTGGAATTTGTTTTTGATGCTCCATCAAAATAGAGAACCCAATATTCTTTATCCTTGTCCCCATTGTCGACTCCCTTGTCTTGAGGTATGGTATCTTCCTTCCCCCCGACTTCTTGGTTGGGTATGGTACATTCCACCACGAAGTCAGCTAGTGCCTGGGCTTTTATGGCCGTACGTGGCTTATACTTGAGATCGAACTCTCCTAACTCTATTGCCCACTTAATCAGTCTCCCACTTGCCTTGGGACTGTGAATGATATTTCTCAGTGGCTGATTTGTTAGCACTTCAATTTGGTGGGCTTGAAAATAAGGACGCAGCTTTCTTGAAGCCATTACCAAGGCTAAAGCGAATTTCTCAATGGCTGAATAATTCAACTCAGCACCATGTAAAATTTTGCTGACATAGTATACGGGTTTCTGGACTTTCAGTTCCTCCTTAACCAACACGGCACTCAAGGCGCTCTCTGAAACAGCCAAGTACAAGAATAAAACTTCATTCAGAACTGGCTTGGCCAACAACGGGGCCTGGCCCATATACTTCTTTAACTCTTCAAATGCCTTCTGATTTTCCTCACTCCATACAAAGTCTTTGATGTTCTTTAGTGACTTGAAAAATGACAAGCATTTGTCTCCTGACTTGGAGATGGATCGTCCTAACGCAGCAACCCTTCCTGTGAGCTTCTGAACATCCTTGACAGTTTTGGGGGGTTCCATGTCCAGGATTGCCTTTATTTTATCGGGGTTTGCCTCAATTCCCCTCTTCGAGACCATCAATCCCAAGAATTTTCCAGATCCTACTCCGAAAGCACACTTCGTCGGATTCAACATCATCTTGTGGTACCTCAGGACCTCAAAAGCTTCCCTTAAATGGGCTATATGATCAGTCTTTACTAGACTCTTGACTAACATGTCATCAACATAGACTTCCATAGTCTTATCAATAAGATCCTTAAAAATTCTATTTACCAACCTTTGATAGGTGGCTCCTGCATTCTTGAGACCAAACGCCATAACAAGATAACAATAAACACCAAAGTCAGTGATAAATGATACCTTTGGAATGTCATCCTTATGCATTTTGATCTGGTTGTATCCGCTA
This sequence comes from Apium graveolens, assembly GCF_009905375.1. NCBI lineage: Eukaryota > Viridiplantae > Streptophyta > Magnoliopsida > Apiales > Apiaceae > Apium > Apium graveolens. The sequence goes on along the minus strand of NW_027419752.1, from coordinate 6,320 downwards.
AGCCCATCCATGAAACTCAGCATCTAATGTCCAGCGGTGGCATCAATCAAAGTATCAATTCTAGGCAGCGGAAAACAGTCTTTGGGGCATGCATCATTCAGATCGGTGAAGTCTATACACATCCTCCACTTTCCATTAGCCTTCTTCACCATTACAGGGTTTGCTAACCACTCCGGAAATTGAATCTCCTCAATGAATCCAGCCTCTAAGAGCTTTTCCACTTCCTGCTTTATAGCCTCTTGTCTTTCCGGGGCAAAATTTCTTTTCTTTTGTTTCACTGTCTTTCGGCTTGGATCTACGTTTAGCTTGTGAGTAATTAACTCCGGGTCTATGCCTGGCATATCAGCTGCTGACCATGCAAACACATCACTATTTTCTTGCAAAAATTTCACTAACTTCCCTTTAAGGGGCTCCTCTAATGTGGCTCCAATGAAAGTCGTCCTCTCAGGATTCTCGGGGTATAAAGGAACCGAGACCAATTCTTCTGCTGGCCTTCCTCTATTCTCATCATTTTCTCGAACATCCATATCTTCAATAGGAAGAACCTGCCCCCCGACTCCATCTGCCCACAAAGAGGCCACATAACAGCTTCTAGCCATTTTTTGATCTCCTCTCTCTTCTCCAATCCCGTTTCGGGTGGGAAACTTCATGACTAAATGGTAGGAAGAGGGGACTGCCTTGAAGGCATGTATCCCTGTTCTCCCCATGATAGCATTATAAGTTGAACTAGCCTTTACCACCACGAAATCCAGCATTTGCGTTGCTTGCCTTGGCTCCGTACCTATGGTGGTTGGCAATTTGATTATCCCTTCCACAGGACATTCTACTCCAGCAAATCCATATATCGGCATGTCGGTTGGTGTCAACTGGGAGTCGTTATACCCCATCCTTAGAAAGGTGTCATGGAGCAAGATATCCACAGAAGCACCATTATCCACTAGGACCCTCTTAACCGGGCTATTTCCTATTATTGGTGTTATGACCAGCGGGTCGTCATGGGGAAACTTCACACCCTCTAGGTCGGAATCATCAAAAGCCAATGTTACTTCTGTCCTGGCCCTCTTCGGGGCTTCTCCAACAATATGCATAACCTCTCTAGTATATGCCTTTCTGGAATTTTTGGACAATCCAGCAGCAGTTGGACCTCCAAAGATCGTGTTTATCACAGGCCTTCGAGGTCTCGGCCCTCCATAAATGGTGTTTATAACTGGTCCTCTAGGCTGAAGGTTTCGCCCCTGATCGTCTTGGTCCCTCCTACGATCTTCAAAGTTCTTTCTTCCATTATTATTTCTGTCCCCTGCATCTCCAGTATACTTGTTCAATCTTCCTTTTCGAATCAAAAACTCAATTTCATCTTTCAATTGCCTACACTCATCGGTGTCATGGCCAACATCTTTGTGAAACCTGCAATACTTGCCCTTATCTAGCTTGGCGGGATCAGTCTTCAAGGGCTTAGGCCAGCGAATATCTCTGTCTTTCTCAATCTCCATCAAAATCTGACTTCTGGGAGCATTCAGCTTAGCGTATTCAGTGAACTTTTGCCCAGGTCCTCCCTTCTTGGGGGTTGAATCAGGGTTTTGTTCGGTTCTAGGATATTTGTCCTTAGCAATATACTCCAAATCAGTTTTTCGTTTCTTGCCTCCAGTGGGCTCATTACTTACTACGGTCTTTCTCATACTTTCTTCAACCTTGATATACTTCCCTGCCCTCTCTTGGAGCTGCAACATGCTCTCAGAGGGTCGTTTGGCCAAAGAGATCTTGAAAAACTCATCCCTAGTTCCTTGTTGCAGTGCTATCATGGCTACCTTATCATCAAGGTCTGGGACTTTTAAAGCCTCCTTTGTAAAACGATTCAGGTAATCTCTTAAGGATTCCTTAGCTCCCTGTACAAGACTCATAAGAGATGCTGAACTTTTCTCATGGACTCTTCCACTGATGAATTGCTTAATAAAAGCCTGACTTAATTCTCTGAATGATCCAATAGAATTTGGGGGTAGGCGACTGTACCATCTTTGAGCCATACCCGACAGGGTTTGAGGGAAGGCCCGACATTTTATAGCATCATTCACGGGTTGCAGCAGCAGTGCATTAGAGAATGTCCTAACATGATTAGCGGGGTCTCCCGTGCCATCATAGGCTTTGATAGTGGGCATCTTGAATTTCCTTGAGATATGGGCATTCATTATCTCTTCTGTGAATGGTGGAGTTGGATCATCAGGATCTCCAAGGGGAAGGAGATTGCTTGGATCAGTTCTTGGGACAGCAGCCCTTCTTCTTACCGGACCATCCAGGTCTATGATAGGAGGAGGATTTCTCCCCCTAGGAGGCATGTGGGGTCTGGTGGCTTGGTGAGCCTCCAAATCACGCCTCAGCCTTTGGATTTCAGCCTCATGAGCCCTGATCTTTTCCTGCACTTCTTGGGGATTCACCCCTGGGGTGCTTTGGGGGCGTTGCCTTCCATCGGCCATTGGCTCTTTTCCAGGACACCTCCTTCTCGGGGCCACTTTATCATCCGAAGATTCGGAGTCTCTCTCAGTGTATGGACCAGAAAATTCCCGATCCTCAGGGATAGGATCCAAACCTCGTATATAGGGGGGCGACCGCCCTCGTGCTTCACTTCGCCCAGCATATCCGCTTCCTCCAACCTCAGGGTGAAGGGGCATCCCATAAGGGGGGTTAGTAGTAACAATAGTTGAATATTCATACCCGACGGGTCGAGAATTCACAGGTATATGTATTTGTTGAACTTGAGGATTCGTACCTTGAATAGTCGGGGGAGTTGTCCCTTGTGGCTGAGGATGAGTTGCCCCTGTCTGGGCTTCCCCCTGAGTAGATGCATAAGTTGAATGGGGAGGAACCTCCACGGTTGATGAAATCACCTGGGTTGCCTCTAATGGTGTTCCTTCCTCTAGAGCTCCAATTGTTCTCCGTGTTCTCGCCATGGTTGTTGTTGTGTTTCCCACAGACGGCGCCAAATGTTATGGATAAAAAACCAAGGTTATTACTTGCTGTATTTAATACTAAGATTCGGGAGCTCAAGGCCTTTAATGACTGCTCTCGTGTTTCGTGACTCAATCTGCCTTTACGAGATGCCTACGTATCTCTGTGAATTAGAGAATCAAGCCAAAAAACGTAGTTCTGATTGGTGGGGGTGAGACCCCTTATATAGATGTTGGGAGTCCTTGAATTGGACTTGGTGTAGGAGACTTGGTGGGCAAGTCTCATAATTAGAATGGACTTTGGAGTCCTAGGTAGTAGGAAACTGATTCCTTATCCTTTTAGGTCCCCTTGAGGCTAATCTCCAAGGATTTATATCCTTATCGGGACTCTTTTCAACATCTGATTTGTCCCTTATTAATTAATTACGAAATTAATTAATAATCAGGGCTTTTGGGCCTTTTTTATTCCATCAGGCCTGATCTGGTCCATCAGGCTTAACCTTTCTGGTCTGAGTATCATATATCTTTTTATTGGGCCTAGCAGCCCACAGTTTGTACAATTAATGCAGTATTTAATTATACAATCATAATTTATTTATCCCTATCACAAGGGTAAAGGGGTAAATTGGTTAGCAAAATGTGAGTTAGTGGGGTTGAGAATGTCTTCTTTGCCCTTTGATTAAATAGAAGAGAGTTTGCATGCAAGGTTATTCATGTAATTTGATAAATATGACAACTAAAATTTATAATGATTTATTTTTATAAAATAAAATACAAGTTCAAAAATTATAAAATTTATACCATAAATTAACTTGTATTTTTAGAGACTTTATAAAATCATTTTCAAAATTTGTGAACAAAATGCCTTTTAAAAGAAGATTTTTCCAAAGCTTAGAATATTCCTTATAAATCAAAAATAAAGAAATTAAATAAACTCTTGCTTTGAAAAATCATATACTACCCAAAGCAAATTTATAATGCAGAAATTTTCACTCACACAAACGTACAATCATTGAATATATTTTCATTTGACTTAATATTATACCAAATTCACAAATAATATTACATAAAAATGCCGATCGTAACATCCTCTCCCCCTTAAGGGATTCTGTCCCCAGAATCTAAGAGAACAGATGAGGATACCGGGAACGCATATCAGACTCTAACTCCCAAGTCGACTCTTCGACCTTAGGGTTCCTCCAAAGTACTTTTACTAACTTTACTGACTATTTCTAAGACTCTTTACTTGCCAGTCGAGTATTTTAACCGGTTGCTCCACAAATGACAGGTCTGCCTGAATTTCTACGGGTTCATATTCTATCACATGGCTAGTGTCAGGATTATATTTCTTAAGTAACGACACATGGAACACATTATACACATGCCGATACTGAGGTGGTAAGGCCAACTCGTAGGCCACCTTTCCTACTTGACTCAAAATCTCAAAAGGACCTATGTATCTAGGTGCTAACTTTCCTTTCTTGCCATATCCCATCAACCCTTTCCTAGGTGACACCTTTAGCAACACAGCTTCGCCAATTTGGAATTGAACATCCTTACGCGCTGGATCCGCATACTTCCTCTGTCTATCTTGAGCAGCAAGCAACCTTTTCTGAATTAACTTGACTGAGTCATGCAACTGTTGTACCAATTCTGAGCCGAGAATTCTTCCTTCTCCTACTTCATCCCAACTTGTTGGTGATCTACATTTCGCCCGTACAAAGCTTCATATGGTGGCATGCCGATACTGGAATGATAGCTGTTGTTATATGAGAATTCAATCAATGGCAGGTGGTCGTCCCAACTTCCTGCAAAATCGATTGCACAACTGCGCAACATGTCTTCGATTGTTTGAATCGTCCTTTCACTCTGACCATCAGTCTGCGGGTGATACGCCGTGCTCATATTCAACTTCGTGCCAAGACATTCCTGGAATTGCTTCCAGAATCTCGAGTTAAATCGGGGATCTCTGTCTGAAACTATTGATACGGGTACTCCATGCCTTAATACGATTTCGTGCACATACAGATGAACCAACTTGTCCAGCGACGACTTCTCATTTATTGGAAGGAAATGCGCCGACTTCGTAAGACGATCAATTATAACCCATATTGCGTCATGTCCGGATTTTGTTCGCGGTAGTCCTACTATAAAGTCCATAGCGATATTTTCCCATTTCCATTCTGGAATCTTCAGGGGCTGAATTAATCCGCTTGGTCGTTGATGTTCTGCCTTTACTTTCTGACAAGTATAGCACTTCGCAACCCATTCTGCCACGTCTCGCTTCATATTTGGCCACCAAAAGTTCTTCTTTAAGTCTTGATACATCTTGGTGCTTCCCGGGTGGATTGAAAATTTCGAATGGTGGGCTTCACGGAGGATCTTATTCTTTAATTCAGGTACATGAGGAATCCATATTCTGGATGAAAACCTTAGTATTCCTTGCTCATCCCTTTTAGTATTAATCTCTTCTCCAGATAACTGATTTTTCTCTTTTTCCATTACTTCCTCTTGACACTTCTTTATCTTTTCCATTAGTGTTGGCTGAAAGGTCATTGCATGACAAACTTCTTTGACTTTCCCATAAGCACAAAGTTCCAATTCAAAATTTTCCCGATTTCTTCAGATAACTCTTTTGATGTTATCATCATATTCAACCTCTCCTTCCGACTCAGCGCATCGGCCACTACGTTCGCCTTTCCAGGATGGTAATTTATCGAACAGTCATAGTCCTTGATCAATTCCAGCCATCTCCTCTGCCTCATATTGAGCTCTTTCGGAGGTAAAAATGTACTTAACTCTTGTGATCGGTGTAGATTTCACACTTCTCTCCATAGAGATAGTGTCTCCAAATCTTGAGTGCGAACACTATGGCGGCTAGTTCCAAGTCATGCGTCGGATACTCTAACTCGTGCGGCTTCAACTGTCTTGACGCATATGCTATTACCTTACTGTGTTGCATCAACACACAACCCAAACCTTATGTGAAGCGTCGCTGAATATTACAAAATTCCCTTGATCATCTGGAAGTACCAACACCGGAGCTGTTACCAACTTCTGTTTTAACTCTTGAAAGCTATTTTCACATTCTGCACTCCATTCAAACTTTTGATCTTTCTGGTTAACTTGGTCAATGGCGTGGCGATCTTCGAGAAATCCTTGACGAATCTTCTATAGTAATCCGGCCAATCCTAGAAAACTTCGCACTTCCGTAGGAGTCTTTGGCCTCTCCCAACTCATAACTGCCTCAATCTTCGCCGGATCCACTTTAACTCCCTCATTTCCAATAACATGCCCCAAAAATTGAACTTCCTTTAACCAAAACTCACATTTGGTAAACTTGGCATACAACTTCTCTTGTCGGAGTATCTCCAATGCTAT
>NW_027419751.1:0-55542 GCF_009905375.1 Apium graveolens | reverse complement strand
AAAATTAGCAATTTTGATGCTATCACCTCTCGCTATTACAGCTTTACATGCTCTTGACTGACAAGTATTTTAACTTTAGTAACTATGGCATGCTAGAGTTAGGGTATAAATTAGGGATATTAAGAAATGTTCATAAATATAATATTATGCTAGATTTTTGATGATGTTAGCTAACTTCATTTTTGGGACCTTGTAATTGAGAACCCAAACAATAAGCTTACTTGTTGGGTTCAAGAAAAGAGAGTTCTTGCATATTTGAGCAGGAACAACCTCAATAATGAAGTGCCTCTCAACTATCTTCCAATCTTTGAGGCATAATATAACTGAGGTAACTATTTCTGCTGTAATCTCTTCTCCACCCATTACTTCTAAAGGACCAGAGGCCATAGCTGTACTAGATATTGCACTGCTTCCCTATTAGGCATTGGATAAAGGTAAGTTTTAAATTTCTCCAACATGAAGTCAGTGATATTTAGACTTAACTTTACCTGATTCTTTGATTTAGTGATCCAAATAGAATTCTGGACACTTGTTTACAAATGCCTATTTGATTAACATCTATTCTTTCAAGTAAATGTATTGTTAGGTAATGAATACAACACATGGGGTGAATGTGTTTTGGATATTTTTAAGGCTTTTTGAATGTTTGTTACTAGGTTAATAAAGCAGATTTGAAATACAGTAATATTATGTTAGCTGAAATAGAATATGCACACAATATTTCAAAACTCACTTAATTTTGTATTAAAATCAAGCTAGTGTTTTGCTACAAATCTTGGGTTCTTTGTAAGTAACAAACTCAGCTTCTTCCTTGAGAGAGTATAACAAAACTAGATATATTTTTACAACTAAAACAAAGGACCAATGTTTACTTTATAGATTAGTAAAACACAGGTTTACACAACATATAATACAATGTACTAAACCCAAATTTAAGTTATCTCTAAAGCTTTTCATTTCTGGTTTAGTAAATCTTTGCATATCTTATAGATCTGTGACTTCCTTTGTCTGTTAATCTTGGCCTTTGATCTTGCACTCTTCAAGCTGCTTTTGTAGACTTTTCAATCTAAGTGATTAGATCGTTTGTTGATTGATAATCTTAAATATTTAAATTGTCTACATTCTGTACTTGAGTTTCATATCGAGATCCCCAATTTGTTGCATAGAGAACTGACATCTCGATAAGTATAATGGTTTATCGAGATCTCTTAGTTCTCTATATGTGTCTTTGACTTGTCGAGGTCTCTGAGTTCTCTATAAGTGAACTTGGCTTGTCGAGATCTCCAAAACTCTGCATGTAGAAATGACTTGTCGATATCCTGAGATCTCTATAGGCATTTTGACTTGTCGATATCTCTGAGATCTCTAATGAGAAAATTGACTTGTCGATATCTCCAATCTTATATCTTCATTTTGACTTGTCGATATCTGTGAGTTCTCTAATGCATAAATGACTTATCGATATCTCAGAGATCTCTATATACATTCTGACTTGTAGATATCTCTGAGACCTAAATGATAATTTGACTTGTCGATATATCCAATCTTCATGTCTTCATTTGGCTTGTCGATATATCTGAGACTTCTCTATAAGCTATTTTGGACTTCTCGATAAGTCATTCTAGAGTTCTCGAATAACTTCTTTATATGACTTGATATGTGACTTGTAGATATCTTGACTTAAACCATTTTTCCTAAAACATATTTATTCAACTCCAAGTTTCTTCACCTTTTCTCTGGCATGATCTTGTTGATCTTCTTCCAGAGTTTATTCTTAGGCTTGAGACTGTTTACCAAAAAATTTCCAGTATGATCTTTGACATTTTTACAAACTCAACTAATACAATACAGATTTAGACTATCATACAACTAAATATTAGGGTTGTCAATCTGACTTAGTCTTGTTATAGTACAGGCATGATTTGCACAACAACCTCCCCCAATTTGTGAGAAGATTGCTTATCATAAATTCATGCCTAATAACAAGACTAACCCCAAGTTGCAATGAACAATAAAAGATTACATAAAAATTGACAGAAATACAAGTACAACTTTTATACATTGAGTAATTGCATGAGTTTGATAAGTACATTCATTACATGAAATCCTCATAGCCTGGCTCCTTTCTAATAAGGTCCTCATAATTTACTAGCACTTCGACCTCCTCCATGATTTTAGTTCCTATTAGAGCTTCCACAAGCTTGAGCCACTCATTCAATGAATAACCATTCAAGTAACCAACTCTAAATCTTGAGAATCTACCAACTTTTATGTTGAGAAAGTGTCCATCCTTAGAAATTCTGCTCATCCCCTTTGCCTTGAGCTCATTTGATCTTTATTCAAGTCTTGCAATTTTTCTGCATATTTTCTATCTTTTTCTTCCTTTTCAGCCTTTTCTCTTGCATTTCTTTCATCCCTTTCTCTTATCCATACACACAACGCAGCCTTCCAAGCCCTTGTAATTGTCTCCTTATCCTTCATCAAGCTAATCACTCTTTTAAATTCTGTGGCTGAAAGTGTATCCATTAAGTTAATGCCAAGTAGTGTGAAGGTACCATCCTGGTAATATATATTTTGACTTCTATATAAGATACAACCCAGACTGACTATTTCTTCAGCTGGTTGTGAAAGTAGTCATCATCTATAATGCACCAGTTAATGGTAGAAAATCAGTCTGATCATAGCAATTCCAGATAGCCCTTTCTTCAACTTGTAGTTTCTTTGGTTTTCTCCCAACAGTCCTGTAATGAGTTTTGATTGATGGCTTAAATGAAGGTAGGTTTGATATTTTCTTCAGAGGGGTTTTGCTAGAAGTGATTGGTATTTTGAGTAGTGATAAGTGGAATTTATATCCACTTGGAAAGCTTCATATCGGCTTAAGTTGGTGGTTTGGACTCAAGTATTTGGTATTTTTGATGTGTTTTGTGTTGATTCGTTGAAGGGCATTAGTCGGAGGTGAAATTGAGCTTTACATTGATTTTATGCTAATAAGAGGTCAGGAATGGAATTGCGGAAGATTGCACAAAGATTGGAGTGCCAAAGCAAGAAGCTGCAGAATTTTTCCAGAAAGCAGGCGCGCCCGCGCCATGAAGGAGCGCGCCCGCGCCATGTTTTCCAGGGAAGAAGCGGCCCGGGCTAGGAAGCCGCGCGCCCGCGCCATAATTCTACTGCAGAATTCTGTTTCTACTTTGATTGTGGTGATTTGAAGAGTCCAGGTGATCCAGGGGCTTATATATAATGAAAATAATATGTTTTTAATAATAAGGAACCCAGGGAGAACATTAAGAAAACCTAGAGCGCATGAGATGTCTAAGGAAAAGAAAATATTAGTTCATTCTTTTGTATTATTCGATTTAGGTGATACTTTTGAATGCTTGTTTTATTCTTGTTCTAAACCCTAGTACTTATATATTCTTACGTAGTATTTTAAACTTATTTATTACCATATTTTCATTGGAACCCATGGTGATGATGCGTTCGATCATGAACTAATCGTTGTCATGGGGTTCTAGCGGATTTATTTATGGATTTCAATAATTGATTGTTTAAAATCTTTAGTGTGTGGTGATTAATGATTTCCTAGTTTGGTTGTGCTTATTCGTTTTTTGATGCGTAGCTAATATCTAAGATTGTTTGTTAATCTCTATTGAAGCGACACTGAATATAGTGGTTTAGAACTTGCCATGCTAGCATAGGTTTATGTATGAATTGACATGCATGATTCGTGGTGTAATTTTAACCATCTTACACACCCTATGTAATCATAGATAACTTGTTCTTAAACCGTTATGTTTTCAAATCTTATAGACATATAGGGTCTAAGCATAATTGGTGTCTATTTGGCTTCTATCTTGATTGTGGATGCTCAGTAGTAGGGTATACATATATCGAAAGAACGTATACTAATTTCGTGTTATCTGATTAGTTATCATCACCATTGCATACTATTGATAAGACATAAACTTTGAATGAAGTATTATTGAAGTTAGAATCCCATATTTTATTCTCATATAAGTAATTCACTTTAATCTCTTATTTAATGCGTGCTAGTATAATCTCTTAAGTAGTTAATTAACTCGAATTTGTTACTTGTCTTAGTTTTGAACGATAATCATACATTGTTGCATAAGTGCATAATCTGAACTTAACCTAAACCAATCTCTGTGGGAACGAACTTGACTTAAATCTTATACTACTTGTGATCGCGTACGCTTGTGTGCATTTTCACGTGTATTTTTCTGCGAACAAGTTTTTGGCACCGCTGTCGGGGATCAATGTTAAATTTAGTTTATGTGCTTTTCATCAGTGGTCGTTAAAGTTCATTGACTTGGATTCTTTATCTTACAAGGTTTATTTGTTAGTGTGTTTCAGGTACTCTAGAGAGCTTGTATGCGAACACATTCTCAGTCTCGTAAGGAAACAATTGGGGATAAGGAAGTTGAAGATTTGGAAAAAGAAGTTTTTGAAGAAGTTGAAAAAGTTGAAGAAGTAATCATTGCAATGGGAGAACCAGTAGCAGCAACAAAAGCATTGATGGATTATTCTTAACCAAAGATCAATGACATTCAATCTAGCATTGTCAGGCCAACTATTGCAGCTAATACCTTTGAGATCAAGCCTGGCATAATTCAGATAGTGCAGAGTTCAGTCCAGTTTGGGGGTGCTCCAACGGAAGATCCCAATATGCACATTAGGGATTTTATCGAAATCTGCGACACTTTCAAGTTCAATAATGTTTCGGAAGATACTGTGAAACTGAGATTTTTCCTATTCTCTCTGAGGGATAGAGCTAAGAGCTGGTTGCACTCTCTACTACCAGGTTCTATTGCGACATGGGAGGATCTTGCTCATATTTTTTTTACTAAATTCTTCCCTATGACAAAGACAGCTACAATCAGGAATGCTCTTACTCAGTTCGCGCAACAATATGGTGAATCTTTATGTGAAGCTTGGGAGCGCTATAAGGAGATACTTTGGAAGTGTCCTCATGGAATGCCTGACTGGATGGTGATCAGTTACTTTTATAATGGTCTGGGAGCACAATCAAGACCTATGCTCGATGCAACATCAGGCGGAGCCTTATGGGCTAAGAGCTATGAGGAAGCTTATGAGCTGATTAAGATGATGGCTGTGAATGAATATCAGAATCCAACTCAGAGACTACCACAAGGCAAGGTAGCAGAATTCTGGAGGTGGATACAGTTACGGCTATCGCTGCTCAGCTAAAGGCGTTAACTATGAAGGTCGATTCTCTGACCAACTATGGTGTTCAACAGATAATGAGTGTTTGTGAGCTTTGTGTAAGATCACATGCGACAGAGCAATGTGCTATGAATCAGCTCAGTTTGTGAGCAACTTTTAAAGATCGCAACAACCTGTTCCTGCTACTTATCATCCTAACAACCGCAATCATCCTAACTTCAGCTGGAGCAATAATCAGGGTGGTGTGCAACAGTCACAACAACCATACCAACAGTTTGGAAACAAGCAATTCAATCCTCCTGGTTTTCAACAATAGTATACACCAAGGCAGCAATTTCAGCCACAGGGAATGCAACAACAATCTCATGGAGGTGCCGGTCAATCTTCTAATGAAAAATCTGAATTAGAGGAGTTGAGGCTTATGTGCAAGAGCCAAGCAGTTTCGATCAAGACTATAGCGAATCAAATAGGACAAATTGCTAACGCCCTATTGAACCGACCTCAAGGAACTCTTCCAAGTGACACAGAGGCTAATCCAGGCAAGAGAGAAGTCAAAGAACAGCTTAAGGCAATCCCCTGAGGTCAAGAAAGGTCACGAGCCCCCAAAATCATCACAACGAAGATTCTGAAAAAAAATTCCAGAAAGAGAGCACGCCCCCGCTCTATAGCAGTGCGCCCGCACCCTCCCCAATTTCAGAAATTAAATTTTGGCTGATTCAGTTGTACAGAAAGGTGACGAAGCAGAACCGAAGAAGAAATCTGTTGAAAACACTCCTCCTGAACAAAATACAGGGGATAAACAAGTCTACCCTCCTCCTCCATATCCTAAAAGGCTTCAGAGGGAGAAGTTCGACAAGCAGTTTGCAAAGTTTTTGGAAGTTTTTAAGAAGTTGCACATTAACATACCTTTTTCGGAAACTCTAGAACAGATACCAAGCTATGATAAGTTCATGAAGGGTTATCTATCTTGGAAGCTAAAACTCGAGGAGTTGGAAACCGTTGCTCTAACGGAAGAGTGCAGTGTTGTGCTGCAACAGGAACTTCCTCCTAAACTTAAAGATCCAGGAAGCTTCACAATACCGTTTACCATTGGAAATCTATCTTTCGAAAAGATTTTGTGTGACTTGGGAGCTAGCATCAATCTGATGCCATTGTCCGTTTTCAAGAAACTTGGTCTTCCTGATCCAAAACCGGTAAACATGTCCTTGCAACTGACTGATCGTTCCATCACTTATCCATGAGGAGTAGTGGAGGTTGTCTTGGTTAAGGTGGATAAACTCATCTTCCCTGCTGATTTTGTCATTCTGGACTTCGAGGAAGATAAGAAGATTCCCATTCTCTTGGGAAGATCATTCTTAGCTACAGGCTGAACTCTGATCGATGTATAGAAGGGTGAACTTACTATGAGGGTTCAGGGTCAGGACTTGACTTTTGATGTCTTCAATGCAATGAAATTTTCTATTGATGAAGAGGAGTGCTTGAAAGTAGAGTTGGTCGACTTTGTAGTGACTTCGGAGCTTGATCAAATGCTAAGGACTGATGCCTTAGAGAGAGCCTTCATAGTGGAATCTGATAGTGAAGATGAAGAGGGCAGAGCAGCTGCAGTATTTGAATGCTTCTCCATGGAAAAGAGTTTGGATTTTCCATTCGAGTCTCTTGGATTAGCAGAGTTGAAGAATTCTCAGGAGCGTCTCAAACCATCTATTGAGGAAGCTCCCACTTGAGCTCAAACCACTGCCTGATCATTTGAGGTATGCTTTTTTAGGCGATACATCTACTTTTCCTGTTATTATTATATCTGACCTTTCAGGTAGTGACGAAGACAAGCTTTTGAGAATTCTGAGAGAGTTTAAATCAATAATTGGATGGACTATGGCAGATATCAAGGGAATCAACCCTTCTTATTGCATGCATAAAATTCTGCTTGAGGAAGGAAGTAAGCCTACAGTTGAACAACATAAAGACTCAATCCTATCATGAAAGAGGTTGTGAAGAAGAAAAATCTTAAATGGCTGGTAACAGGGATCACCTATCCGATTTCTGACAGTTAATGGGTAAGCCCGATGCAGTGTGTGCCTAAGAAAGGAGGCGTTACAGTTGTTGCTAATGAGAAGAACGAGCTCATTCCTACTCGGACAGTCACATGGTGGAGAGTATGCATGGACTATCGAAAGCTGAATAAAGCCACCAGGAAGGATCACTTCTCACTTCCATTCATTGATTAAATGCTTAACAGGTTGGTTGGTCATGATTATTATTGTCTTCTGGATGGGTACTCGGGCTATAATCAGATTTACATTACCCCAGAAGATCAGGAGAAGACCACGTTTACTTGTCCTTTTGACACTTTCGTTTTCCGTCGAGTTTCTTTCGGACGTTGTGGTGCATCTGTGACTTTTCAGATATGCATGATGGTCATATTCCCAGATATTATTGGTACTAATGTGGAGGTGTTCATGGATGACTTCTCTGTGTTCGGGGAGTGCTTGCATAATCTTGGTTTAGTGCTGAAAAGATGTGTTGAGACCAATCAAGTTCTCAACTGGGAAAAATGTCACTTCATGGTGCAACAGGGTATCATTCTTGAGCACAAGGTCTCTAGCAAGGGTCTGGAAGTGGATAAGGCCAAGGTGGAGGTTATTGAAAATCTTCCTCCACCAATCTCAGTTAAAAGAATCCGCAGTTTTCTTGGTCAGAGTTTTTATCAGCGATTCATCAAAGACTTCTCCTAAATCTCTAAACCCTTGTGCAATATGTTGGAGAAGGATGTTCCCTTCAAATTCGATGAAAATATCTAGCTGCTTTTAAGAGCTTGAAAAAGAGTTTGACTATAGCACCTGTTATTACTGTATTTGATTGGAATGAGCCCTTCGAGATGATATGATGTGTGATGCTAGTGATTTTACAGTTGAGTTGTTCTTGGCCAGAGGACGAAGAACATATTCCATGTGGTTTACTATGCTAGTAAAACCCTTAATGGCGCTCAGCTGAATTACACTACTACTGAGAATGAGCTTTTGGCGATTGTCTATGGTTTCGAGAAATTTTGATCTTATTTGCTTGGGATAAAAGTGACAGGTTTTACTGATCATGCTGTTCGATACTTCGTCTTGAAGAAAATTTCAAAACCTCGCTTGATTCGATGGATTCTATTGCTTCAGAAATTCGATCAGGAAATCAAGGACATGATAGGTACATAAAATCAGGTAGCGGATCATCTCTCATGACTGGAAGATCAAGGTAAGCTTCACACGATAAGACGTTAATCAATGAATCTTTTCCCGATAAGCAACTTTTTGCGGTGCAAGAAGACGAACCATGGTTTGAAGATATTGTGAACTATCTTGTGAGTAATGTCATTCCCTAGAACTCTCTTATGCTCAAAGGAAGAAGTTTCTACATGAGGTGAAGTGGTATCGATGGAATGAGCCGTTCTTGTTCAGACAGGGAGCATATCAAATTATCAGGAGATGCATTCCGTATAGTGAGACGAAGGGTATTTTGCGAGATTA
Organism: Apium graveolens; assembly: GCF_009905375.1. Classification (NCBI taxonomy): domain Eukaryota; kingdom Viridiplantae; phylum Streptophyta; class Magnoliopsida; order Apiales; family Apiaceae; genus Apium; species Apium graveolens. The sequence continues at coordinate 46,828 of NW_027419751.1, read as the reverse complement.
TCATGCCACTGTGTATGGTGGTCATTATGGTGGAGAGAAGACAGCTGCCCATTTTCTTCAAGCAGGATTTTTTGGCCTACTTTGTTTAAAGATGCTCATCAGTTCGTGTTAAGATGTGATCGCTGCCAATGAGTTGGAAATATGTCCAAGAGGGATGAGATGCCTCTTAATGTGTTTCTCGAAGTTGAGATTTTCGATGTTTGGGGAATCGACTTTATGGGGCTATTTGTCTCGTCATGCAATAATCAATATATTCTTTTGGCAGTGGATTATGTGTCTAAATGGGTTGAAGTTAAAGCTTTGCCAACCAACGATGCTAAGGTGGTGATAAATTTTCTTCATAAGCAGATATTCACACGTTTCGGTACTTCAAGGGTCATAATCAGTGATTAGGGATCGCATTTCTGCAAGCACAAGTTCACTGCATTGATGGAAAAGTATCATATGAATCATCGTGTGGCCACAGCTTATCACCCTCAAACTAATGGGCAAGCTGAAGTCTTTAATCGAGAGATCAAGCGAATCTTGGAGAAAGTTATGATTCCGTCAGGGAAAGATTGGTCTTTGAAGCTCGAGGAAGCTGTTTGGGCCTACAGAACAACATTCAAGACTCCTCTAGGCATGTCTTCTTTCCAGATGGTATATGATAAGGCGTGTCATTTGCCTGCGGAGTTAAATCATAAAGCGTATTGGGCTTTGAAGAAACTGAATCTTGACATGGCAGCTGCTGGAGAGAAGAAAATGCTTCAACTTAATGAACTCGACGAGTTCCGACTACAGGCTTATGAGAATATAAATTATACAAGGAGAAGATCAAGAGATGGCATGATAGGAGGTTAGTGCACAAGTCATTTTTTCCTGGTCAACAAGTTCTATTCAACACGTGTCTTCGATTTTTTCCAGGAAAGTTTAAGTCAAGGTGGTCAGGACCGTTCATTGTCAAAATCGTGTTTCCACATTGAGCTGTGGAAATTTTTGCTAAGCATCCGGATCAGGCGTTCAAAGTAAATTGTAACACCCCCAGATCCGGGGTCGGGGATCCGGGTTGTCACGGTCTTTCTTTCCACAATATCACTTCACTTAATTAATAAAAATAACCTTATGCTGTGACCCCACACTAACACACACCACAACCCGTTATAGTCTCAGAGATGAAATTGAAATAAGTACAAGTCTTTGAATCCACAATTTAAAATTATTACAACCCAAAATGATTACTTGATAATTTACAGTTAATTGCCATTATCTGCCACAATTATAATTATACATAATTTGATTCTCAAAAGTAGATAGTAGGATCTACATAGATCTACCTCTGCAGCTAGCAGCTACAACATCATCGGGAAGACGCGGGCGCTTCCCACCCTTGCGCTGGCTGCTGGAGTCTGGCCATCTCTCCTAACTGTTGTTGTGATGAAGAAATAAAGCAAGAGTGAGCCTTACAGCTCGCAAGATAATATAGTGATAACAATAATATAAGTATCTAAATGGATACTTAATAGAATCTTTATCGTGCGTAAGATAATTACTTACTAGATATAAGTAAAAACAAGGAATGAAGTTACCAATACTTCACCACACTTATATCATCTATAAAGCTACTTGAACTACCACCGTTCAAAGTATTATAAGTTTTAAGAAAAACATCCCATAGATGAGACCACAAGTTAAGACTGAAATGGATTCAATCTTTGAAATATTATGAATGAGAAAAGTTATGAGATACTTTATTTAGTCCCGATATATATATATCCACATATATATATCCCGAAAACAGTTCCTGGAACCTCTGTTATGTAAGTATAACAGATGTTTGAAACATCCATGAATTTGGAAAGGAAAGAATTTGGCATAAACTAGATATCTTGCTGATCAGGCAAAGATACCCATAAGTAACCTTTTCTACTAGTAGATGGAACGAATTCCCCACTGGTCTTCACCCTGGTCATATTAGGACCTTATGCTGGACTGCCACGTCAGCCACTTATGCATTGATGGCTCCCACTGAGCCACGTACACTATCATGGACGGCCCACTGCGCCCATGTTGCTTATGCCGACTCAATAGATGGACTTACTTCCCGAACGTTGGGTAAGTAATCAATTCATTTACCAAAACTGCGACCTTGTTGCGAATATAAATACACCACTGAGCCGGATCCCTCAAGTTTTGAACGAGTATTAAAAGTCCCCTTAAAAGGAAGAATCTTAAATTAAAAAATGAGTTTTGGGATCCGCTCTATCTTTAAAAATCATTTTGAAGACTCGAAAACACTTATTGAGTGTTTGGAGTAAAGATGATTTAATGAAGTAAATCAGTCCCCAGAATATTTAGAAAATGACTGAATATTATTAATTAAATAATATTCCCATAAAGAATAATCTTATAAAATAATTGAAGTAGAAGTTTTAAAACTTATACTGAAACGAGTATTAATAACCAAAGATATACTTATATGAAAGTATTATCTTTATTTGAATAATCGAAAATAAGTTGATTATTGACATCTTATTCTTTAATAAAATAAAGAATATATTTCAGCAAATAATCGGAGTCATAGATCCTCAAATGAATATTCAAATAATGCTCAATAAATAAAATAAGCTGAGTCATAATACCTCTAATGAATAGTATAATAATATTCATAATAAAATAAAGGAGTCATACATCCTCAATGAATATTCAAATATATTCAATAAATAATAAAAGGAGTCATACGCCTTCGAATAATATTCGAAATAATATTCAATAATAAAATAAAGTTAAAGTTATCGAATAAACCTTATTCGATCCATAGTTTTAAAAAAAACTATAACCATATATATATATATAATATATATATATTATATAATATACTCGGGAACATCGACTCCCGGTTTGGAAATATGTTCACCTTTGGGTCCCTATACTAAGGGGATACACAAGTTACCGCTATCCTCTAGCATAGGTATTATCACTGAACCAACAGATATATATTCCAAGAATATGAAACAGGCATGCATACATACTATATCACATGCTACAATATATCGCATCATTTGCTAATTATCCAACATGCATCTATCGCGAGATAATGCAAATACATATATTCATCACAACAACAGTATAACGGATAGAATACTTGCCTGAGCGACTTGGGGGTGAGAAAGGCTCGGACGAGTCTGATCACCTATAAACAACAAGTAAGTTGGAATTAAACCAAAATCACTTGTAAACCTATACTTTAACTAACTTAGACTCTAACGCTTGTTTGGCGCTCACCGATTCGCTTAAGTCACTTGGGTACCCTCGGCTCCGCCATTTTTAATAATTTAACCTTTACGAGTTTAAAGCGATTCCTTCGCGAATGACTTACCAACTGCCTAACACACTTACCATAAATGTTTCACACATTAATTAACCCTTTTTGGTCTTTAACCTATGTTTCAAAGTAAGGCGAGGGAAAAAGTTTCGTTCGCGAAACGCCGTTACTTTGAAAACGGTCGTTTCTCCCCTAAACCGTGCATCGGAATCGAACGAACTACATATCAAAACGAAGCTCGTAACATGAGCTATCTAAACATGCAGTGGTCATAATCTAGCAGGGGGTTCTCGGGTCCTAATGCTATGCACAAAACAGTCCAAAGAAAATCGGACGTTACGACGGCTATGTTACCGCGATTTCCAAATTTTTAAACCATCCACAATCAACCCAAACCATCCTCAAATCCAACACACAACAAAACATCCATCCTTATCACATCATAACAATCCCAACCATTCAATTTTAATCATTCATACATATGCTTAAACCTAACTTTAATCATACTTAAGTTCCTTAAAATCAAAACCACAAAATTACCATTCCATTACACTACCATACCAAATCTCAAACTCTAAATCATAACAACAACTACAATAGCATCCCACTCATCAAAATCACCTTATAATATATATGAACCTAGGGTTTGGAAATGGTATACCTTCCTTGAAGTGGTGGGTGGAGCTAGGAAGCCTTAAGAAGCTTGAGAAGCCTTAGGAAAGCTTGGATCTTCAAGAAAAACAAGAAAAAGTTCAAGTTAAAAACTTGAAAACACTATTCATTGTCTTCTTCTTTGATTAAATGAAGAAGTTAGAGAAGAATTAATGCTTAAACTCATGATATAGCCATAACTAAGCATAAAGATGATTAGGGAATTTTCTTACCAATTTAGGATGCTTGGATCTTGATTTTTGAAAAATCTAGCCTTGAAAATGTGTAAAAGCCGAGAGCAAGGTGAAGAACAAATGCCTTGGTTGTTTTGATTTTTGATGAAATGATTTTGCTAGCTGGTTGACTTGATTTGTATTGATTTAGCAATTACTACCTTGCCCTTGAATTTGTGTGGTTCTTATTCAACCACACCTCCTTCCTTCCCCTGTCATGCTTACCTCATCCTCATGATGTCATCCTTCCTTCCTTGTCTTCTTTCTATTGGTTGGATGACATCATTCCCATTAATCCCTTTGATTAACTTCCTATCGTTTGCCTAATGACCGCTGATCTGTTATACGGTTCGCTTAACTTTCGTTCTCCGTTTATCGTTTGAAGGATCATACCCGGGATCTTATTACTTAGGTTCCCTTACCTTTCTCAATACATTATATTCCTTTTTATGATCCTCTATATATCCTTAAATTTAAATCCTTTTTATCCTGTTACCTATATACTCAATTCTCTCCGTATCTGTGGATTTCCGGGAAAACCAAAGTGTTCGGAATTGGATTCTGACGATATTTACATACACTTATATACTTCATAGAGTACTAATAAAATCCCAGAATATCCATAACAGAACCCCTACATAGTGTGGCGTGAAAAGTTTTCTCATTCATCTAAACACTATTCACAAGGGTTACAAAAAGTTGAAAAATTTTGGGGTTATTACAGTCTCCCCTCCTTTAAAGGATTCCGTCCCGAATCAAACAGAAAACAAATGGGGGTACTTTTCTAGCATTGCGCTCTCTAGTTCCCAAGTCGATTCTTCCGCATTATGATTCTGCCATAGTACTCTGACTAGCTTGATCACCTTGTTCCGAAGCACCTGCTCCTTCTTATCTATGATCCTCACTGGCTTCTCCACGTAAGTTAGATCTGGCTGCATATCCACCTGCTCGTACTCCACTATGTGCCTGGCATCCCGATGATACCTCCTTAGCATTGACACATGGAACACATTATGAACTTGTTGCAATTAGGGGGTAGGGGCTAGCTCGTAAGCTAACTTTCCAATCCGTCTTAATATCTCAAAAGGTCCAATGTATCTTGGGCTTAGTTTTCCTTCTTTCCGAACCTCATTAATCCCTTCAAGGGGATACTTCAGCAATACTAAGTCCCCCTACTTCATATTCCTTGTCCTTTCGGGCTAGGTCCTGCATATTTCTTTTGTCTGTCTTGGGCTGCTACAAGTCGCCCTCTGATAAGATCCACTATATCTTTGGTCCTTTGGACCACTTCGGGTCCGAGCATCTTCCGCTCTCCTACTTCATCCCAGTATAAGGGAGATCGACACCTTCTTCCGTACAGGGGCCCTCATAAGGCGGCATTCCGATGCTAGCATGAAAGCTATTGTTATAAGAAAACTCGATCAACGGCAAGTGATCATCCCAACTTCCTTAAGGTCTATTGCACATACTCTCAACATATCCTCTAGTGTCTGGATGGTCCTTTCACATCTGTCCATCCGTCTGGGGATGGTACGCGGTACTCATATTTAACTTGGTCCCCCGCACATTCCTGAAAGCTCCTCCAAAATCTGGAGTTGAACCTTGGGTCTCGGTCTGAGACAATGGACGCTGGGACTCCATGTCGCGTTACTATTTCCTTAAGGTAAATGTCCACCAGTCTATCGACTGTGTATCTCTCATTGATAGGAAATGAAAATGAGCTGACTTTGTCAGTCGGTCTATAATTACCCAAATGGCGTTGTGATTGGCTTTCCGTCCTTGGCAAGCCTACAACAAAATCCACGCTATCTGTTCCCATTCCATTCGGAATCTCCAGGGGTCGCAAAAGTCCACTGGGTCTCTGGTGCTCTGCCTTTACTCTTTGGCAAGTCAAACACTTGTTTACCCCATTCTGCGACGTCCCTCTTCATGTTGGTGCCCCAGGTAATATTCCTTCAAATCCCTATACATCTGGTACTTCCCGGGTGAATGGAATACCTCGAACTATGGCTTTCGTCCAAAAATCTCATTTTTAAGTTCTTGAACATTCGGAACCCAAATTCGGTAGGAGTACCTCATTATCCCCTTATCATCTTTTTCAGTATGGATCTCCTCTCCAGTCATTGACTTTCTGCCTTCATTCATTATTTTCTCCTGGCACAATCTGATTTTTCCAATAACTCTGGCTGCATTGAGATCTCAAAAGCTTTTCAGTTCCGGTTCCGGTTACCTTTACCTCTATTTCCATTTTCTCAAAATCCCTTATCAACTCTTCCGAAGTCGTTATCCATTCGGAGTCTGTCCTTTCTACTAAGGGCATATCAGCACCAACCACAGTGGCTTTCCCTGGGATGATAGAGTAGACTCAACAATCATAGCTCCTTGATTAGTTCTAACCATCTCCTCTGGCGGGCATGTTGAGCTCTTTCTGCGTAAATATGTACTTGAGGCTCTTATGGTCTGTGAAAATCTCGCACTTCTCTCCATACAGTAGTGCCTCCAAATTTGTTAAAGCAATACTATTGGGCCTGCGAGCTCAAGTCATGAGGAAGGATATATAACACCTCGTATTCCTTCAGTTGTCTCGACGCTAACGCGATAACTTTAAACCGTGCTGCATAAGCACACATCCTAATCCTTTGTGCGACGCGTCACTAATATATCACAAAAGCGTCCTTTCCGTACGGCAATGCCCAATACCGGAGGCCGTTATCAACCTTTTTCTTAATTCCTGAAAACTGTTCTCGCTTTCTCCGTCCATTCAAACTTCTCTGTCTTACGAGTAAGTCGTGTCAAAGGGGCTGCGATCTTCGCAAAGTCCTGTACAAATCTACGATAGTAGCCCGGCCAATCCTATGAAACTCCTTACCTCTGTGGGTGTGGTTGGCCTTTCCCAATTTGAGACCGCCTCTATCTTGGAGGGGTCGACCAATACTCCTTCTTTATTGATCACATGTCCTAAAAACTGTACTTCATTCGCCAGAATTCACACTTCGAGAATTTGGCATATAACTGCTCCTCTCTGAGTATTCCTAGAGCTATCCTCAAATGCTCTGCATGTTCTGCCTCAGTCCTTGAGTATATCAAAATATCATCGATAAAACTATCACACACTTGTCCAAGTACTTCTTAAATACTCTATTCATTAAATCCATGAAAGCCGCTGGGGCGTTGGTTAATCCAAAGGACATTACCAAGAACTCATAATGCCCATACCTGGTACGGAACGCTGTCTTGGAAATATCTTCGGTTTAATCTTTAGTTGGTGATATCCAGTTCTCAGGTCGATCTTGGAAAAATAAACAGCATCCTTTAGCTGGTCGAACAGATCGTCTATTCTAGGTAATGGTACCGGTTCTTTATGGTTAGCTTGTTCAACTCTCGATAGTCTATGCACAACCTCATGCTCCCATCTTTCTTCTTAACAAATAAAACGGGTGCTCCCCACGGGGACACACTGGGTCTTATCATACCCTTATCCAAGAGTTCCTGCAATTGGATAGCTAATTCCTTCATTTCTAACGGGGCTACCGGTAAGGTGCTTTTGAAACTGGCGCCGTCCCTGGGGCCAACTCAATAGCAAATTCAATCACTCTATCGGGTGGTATCCCGGAAGGTCTTGTGGAAATACATCTTCAAATTCGTTGCACTACTGGAATATCTGTAAGTTGGGCACCTCCTTCTGCGTGTCCACCACATAGGCTAGGTAGGCCTCACTTCCTTTTCGTAGCATCCTTTTGGCCTGGGCCATAGTCAAAAATTTCTTCTGCGTCTGCCTCTTTCCTCTAAATATAACTTCTTGTCTCTTCCCGGGAATATTTAACTTAACTTTCTTCCCTTTACAGTCTATCTGAGCATCGTTGCTAGATAGCCAGTCCATTCCCAAATCACATCAACTCCCCTAATTTAAAAGGAATCAGATCAACACTGAAAGATTGCTCCCCTATGCCTATCTCACAGGCGGGGTGAATCTGGTTAACAGGAATAATTTCCATGATTGGCTATTTCTACTTGTAAGGGTTCTATCAAGGGTTTAGCCTTAAGTCTTAACTTACGCGCAAAGTCCTTTGATATAAAAGATTTAGTTGCTCCCGAATCAATAAAACATTTGCACTGACTGAATTTAGAGAAAGGGTACCTGCTATCACATCTGAATCTTTCAATAGCATCCTGGACTGTCATGTTGAAAGTCCTCGCAGTAGGTGGCTTATTAGAAGCAGCCCTGCTTGCTCCCGAAGCTGTTGGTTTGTTCATTGGGCATTCCTTCTTCCAATGACCCGGGCGTCCACACCGATGACAATTGGTGGTTGGAACGACGGCAGGGGTTGATGATGGGCACCTAGTTGAATAGTGGCCTTCCCGACCGCACTTAAAGCAGGTTACTGGCCTTTCTTTACACTCCCCCGTGTGATTCCTTCCACATATGTTACAGGCTGGCAATGGGGGTCGAGACTGGTTGGAATAGGACATTCTTGACTTCTGCCGCCCTGGCTCACACTCACACTCATTGGTCGCTTAAACCCAGTGTATCCTTCCTGGCAGGGACACTGCTCCTCGATTAAATCTAGTTGGGAAGCTCCTTCCTGCGGAACCTCCACCCGTGCTCATACTTTCCCTCTTTATTCCTTTCTCCTCTTCTTTCTTTCTGCATCTGTTCACTTCCAACTTCTACAATCGTTGCCTTTTGCACCAGAGTGGCATAGTCCGTAAGCTCAAGGATTGCCACCCTATTCTGAATCCACGGTTTCAGTCCCTGCTAAAACCTCCTAGCTTTCTTTTCCTCGGTGCTCACAAACTCCGGCACAAACCTTGATAACTCAGTAAATTTCGCCTCGTACTCTGCTACAGACAAGTTATTCTGCTTTAGCTCCAAGAACTTGAGCTCCATCTGGCTTTCCATAAACCTCGGGAAATACTTCCCCAGAAACAACTGACTAAATCTCTCCCAGGTTATAATAGCACCTGTCTCCATGTTTTTCTTGGCCTCCCACCAGTAGTTAGCTTCTCCTTTCAGAAGGTAGGTAGCAAATACAGTCTTCTGTGCCTCCTCGGTACTCAAAATCTCAAAAGATTTCTCCATTTCCTTTAACCATGCCCTTGCCTCAACTGGGTCGGCTGATCCGTGGAACTCAGGGGGCTTAAGGGACTTAAAGCCCTGAAAGAGTTTGCCACAACATTGTTACTTCCTTGAGGGGGTGGGGTTGGGTTGACGTTCCAAATTCTGTCTTAGGAGTTGCAGGAACTGGCTCATGGGATCCATGCCTGGGTTTGGTACTGGTTGCTCAACCTCGGTTTCTCCTTCTTCAGCCTCTATCTCAAATCCCTCAACATCATATGTTTCCTCTTCCTTTTCATACAGGGAGTCATCCTGTTCCACATAATCATCATCTTCCTCTTCACTGTGTTCTTGGTTTCTATTATCCTGATTATGGCTTCCCTGGTCCTCAGACCCAGGGTTCGCCCTAGTTCCAATCTTTCTTGGCGGCATGATTCTGATAATAATAAAAACAATTATTGGGAAAAATTCAACGTTAGGTCACAATCATATACAACATTGTGCCTTGCACAGCTCTTATAATGGGGAGAACGTATATCGCAATTCTATTATTTTAAGAAAGTTCTAATACGAAGTGCAGTAAATATAATAATAAAACAGTGATCCCGTCACTATGGAACTGAACTGAAAGGAAACAAATATATACATAATGCGAGAAATACATAGTTTGATCTGGTCAAAAGTACAACAGTGCTACAGTCATCTGTCCCAAAAGTGATACACAAGAGTCTATCTGTCTAGTCAGAAAAAGGGATGCTATATACAAGTCAACTATCCCGAAAATTGGCTCTTACTAATGCCTACGGCTAACTAGACAACTAGACTATTCCATCATCAATCCTGAATCACACACCGGAGCGGGTCAGCTCCCAAACCCTTTCCATCACACGACGGAAGATATAGTCGGCCTGCCGCCTGGAGATCCTACCATACCTGTCCCCCTGGAGAGATCTGAGTCTCGCTCGGGACGTGAGCTCTATCCCCGTAAGCTCCCTCCTCAAGGATCGGGGTATAGAAGCCCTGGTCTCATAAGCTCGGGTACGCCTACCCGCCCTCTCTGCATCCAACTCCCTCCTGGCCTCATCCAGTCGGGCCTCGGCAACAGCCACTCGGGTCCTCAAGAACATCCTGAACATATCCATGAGCTAACGAAGACTGCCTCTGGGCAGGGTCAAGAGGTGGTGAATCCGGAGCCGCTGAGGGTGCCTCCTCGGTCTGCCTAGGCTCGGAAAGTATGGGTCTCTGAGCTGTCATCATCAGGAATCCAAGATAGTGGTGGAGGGGTAGGGGCTCTGACCACCGGAAGTGTGGGTAAAGGGATACCAGCATACACTACCATAGATCCAACACGCTCCTCAGCTACTGGGACCCTCATCCGGGTCCTCCTCATCTGGAATAGCAATAACCTCTGTCTCTGACTCCTCTGAGGGGTCCTCCTCATCTGAAACAGCAATGACCTCCGTCTCAGGCTCCTCTGGGGGGTCCTCCTCATCCTCCTCCATCTCAGGCTCCTCCTGATCCTCAACATCTAGCAATGCCTCATCATGCTCACGCTCGAATATCTCTGGGTCCTCTATCTCAGGCGCCTACACATTAAACGAGCTAAGTTACTATCATGATACTTATAAGGGTTCCCGTAAGGGTTTTAACTGTCAGCACTACTTTAAGTAGTCCGACCATGAACTTGGCAAGAGTTCTTATTATCTTTGTGAGTTTATTATTATATCGTCGCATCATCTCTGAGGTTTATAACGCTTAGCTCTGATACCATTTCTGTAACACCCCCAGATCCGGGGTCGGGGATCCGGTTGTCACGGTCTTTCTTTCCACAATATCACTTCACTTAATTAATAAAAATAACCTTATGCTGTGACCCCACACTAACACACACCCACACCCGTTATAGTCTCAGAGATGAAATTGAAATAAGTACAAGTCTTTGAATCCACAATTTAAAATTATTACAACCCAAAATGATTACTTGATAAATTTACAGTTAATTGCCATTATCTGCCACAAGTTATAATTATACATAATTTGATTCTCAAAAGTAGATAGTAGGATCTACAATAGATCTACCTCTGCAGCTATAGCAGCTACAACATCATCGGGAAGACGCGGGGCGCTTCCCACGCGCTTGCGCGGGTCTGCTGGAGTCTGGCCATCTCTCCTAACTGTTGTTGTGTGATGAAGAAAATAAAGCAAGAGTGAGCCTTACAGCTCGCAAGATAATATGTATAGTGATAACAATAATATAAGTATCTAAATGGATACTTAATAGAATCTTTATCGTGCGTAAGATAATTACTTACTAGATATAAGTAAAACAAGAAATGAAGTTACCAAATACTTCACCACACTTATATCATCTATAAAGCTTACTTGAACTACCACTGTTCAAAGTATAAAGAGTTTTAAGAAAAACATCCCATAGATGAGACCACAAGTTAAGACTTGAATGGATTCAATCTTTGAAATATTATTGAATGAAAAAGTTATGAGATACTTTATTTAGTCCCGATATATATATATCCACATATATATATCCCGAAAACATTTCCTGGAACCTCTGTTATGTAAAGTATGAACAGAGTTTGAAACATCCAATGAATTTTGGAAAGGAAAAGAATTTTGGCATAAACTAGATATCTTGCTGATCAGGCAAAGATACCCATAAGTAACCTTTTCTACTAGTAGATGGACGAATTCCCCACTGGTCATCACCCTGGTCATAATTAGGACCTTATGCTGGACTGCCACTCAGCCACTTATGCATTTGATGGACTCCCACTGAGCCACTTACACTATCATGGACGCCCACTGCGCCCATGTTGCTTATGCCGACTCAATAGATGGACTTACTTCCCGAACGTTGGGTAAGTAATCAATTCATTTACCAAAACTGCGACCTTGTTGCGAATATAAAATACACCACTGAGCCGGATCCCTCAAGTTTTGAACGAGTATTTAAATCCCCTTAAAAGGAAGATCTTAAATATAAAAATGAGTTTTGGGATCCGCTCTATCTTTTAAAAATCATTTTGAAGACTCGAAAACACTTTATTGAGTGTTTGGAGTAAAGATGATTTAATGAAGTAAATCAGTCCCCAGAATATTTAGAAAATGACTGAATATTATTAATTAAATAATATTCCCATAAAGAATAATCTTTATAAAAATAATTGAAGTAGAAGTTTTAAAACTTATACTTGAAACGAGTATTAAATAACCAAAGATATACTTATATGAAAGTATTATCTTTATTTGAATAATCGAAAATAAGTTTGATTATTGACATCTTATTCTTTAATAAAATAAAGAATATATTTCAGCAAATAATCGGAGTCATAGATCCTCAAATGAATATTCAAATAATGCTCAATAAATAAAATAAGCTGAGTCATAATACCTCGAATGAATAGTATAAATAATATTCATTAAATAAAATAAAGGAGTCATACATCCTCAAATGAATATTCAAATAATATTCAATAAATAATAAAAGGAGTCATACGCCTTCGAATAATATTCGAAATAATATTCAATAATAAAATAAAGTTAAAGTTATCGAATAAACCTTATTCGATCCATAGTTTTAAAAAAAACTATAACCATATATATATATATAATATATATATATATAATATACTCGGGAACATCGACTCCCGGTTTGGAAATATGTTCACCTTTGGGTCCCTATACTAAGGGTATACACAAGTTACCGCTATCCTCTAGCATAGGTATTATCAACTGAACCAACAGATATATATTCCAAGAATATGAAACAGGCATGCATACATACTATATCACATGCTACAATATATCGCATCATTTGCTAATTATCCAACATGCATCTATCGCGAGATAATGCAAATACATATATTCATCACAACAACAGTATAACGGATAGAATACTTGCCTGAGCGACTTGGGGGTGAGAAAGGCTCGGGACGAGTCTGATCACCTATAAACAACAAGTAAGTTGGAATTAAACCAAAATCACTTGTAAACCTATACTTTAACTAACTTAGACTCTAACGCTTGTTTGGCGCTCACCGATTCGCTTAAGTCACTTGGGTACCCTCGGCTCCGCCATTTTTAATAATTTAACCTTTATGAGTTTTAAAGCGATTCCTTCGCGAATGACTTACCAACTGCCTAACACACTTACCATAAATGTTTCACACATTAATTAACCCTTTTTGGTCTTTAACCTATGTTTCAAAGTAAGGCGAGGGAAAAAGTTTCGTTCGCGAAACGCCGTTACTTGAAACGGTCGTTTCTCCTAAACCGTGCATCGGAATCGAACGAACTACATATCAAAACGAAGCTCGTAACATGAGCTATCTAAACATGGCAGTGGTCATAATCTAGCAGGGGGTTCTCGGGTCCTAATGCTATGCACAAAAATAGTCCAAAGAAAATCGGACGTTACGACGGCTATGTTTACGCGATTTCCAAATTTTTAAACCATCCACAATCAACCCAAACCATCCTCAAATCCAACACACAACAAACATCCATCCTTATCACATCATAACAATCCCAACCAATTCAATTTTAAATCATTCATACATATGCTTAAACCTAACTTTAATCATACTTAAGTTCCTTAAAATCAAAACCACAAAATTACCATTCCATTACACTACCATACCAAATCTCAAACTCTAAATCATAACAACAACTACAATAGCATCCCACTCATCAAAATCACCTTATAATATATATGAACCTAGGGTTTGGAAATGGTATACCTTCCTTGAAGTGGTGGGTGGAGCTAGGAAGCCTTAAGAAGCTTTGAGAAGCCTTAGGAAAGCTTGGATCTTCAAGAAAAACAAGAAAAAGTTCAAGTTAAAAACTTGAAAACACTATTCATTGTCTTCTTCTTTGATTAAATGAAGAAGTTAGAGAAAGAATTAATGGCTTAAACTCATGATATAGCCATAACTAAGCATAAAGATGATTAGGGAATTTTCTTACCAATTTAGGATGCTTGGATCTTGATTTTTGAAAAATCTAGCCTTGAAAATGTGTAAAAGCCGAGAGCAAGGTGAAGAACAAATGCCTTGGTTGTTTTTGATTTTTGATGAAATGATTTTGCTAGCTTGGTTGACTTGATTTGTATTTGATTTAGCAAATTACTACCTTGCCCTTGAATTTGTGTGGTTCTTATTCAACCACACCTCCTTCCTTCCCATGTCATGCTTACCTCATCCTCATGATGTCATCCTTCCTTCCTTGTCTTCTTTCTATTGGTTGGATGACATCATTCCCATTAATCCCTTTGATTAACTTCCTAATCGTTTGCCTAATGACCGCTGATCTGTTATACGGTTCGCTTAACTTTCGTTCTCGTTTATCGTTTGAAGGATCATACCCGGGATCTTATTACTTAGGTTCCCTTAACCTTTCTCAATACATTATATTCCTTTTTTATGATCCTCTATATAATCCTTAAATTTAAATCCTTTTTATCCTGTTACCTTATACTCAATTCTCTCCGTATCTTGTGGATTTCCGGGAAAAACCAAAGTGTTCGGAATTGGATTCTGACGATATTTACATACACTTATATACTTCATAGAGTACTAATAAAATCCCAGAATATCCATAACAGAACCCCTACATAGTGTGGCGTGAAAAGTTTTCTCATTCAGCTAAAACACTATTCACAAGGGTTACAAAAAGTTGAAAAATTTTGGGGTTATTACAGTCTCCCCTCCTTTAAAGGATTCCGTCCCGGAATCAAACAGAAAACAAATGGGGGTACTTTTCTAGCATTGCGCTCTCTAGTTCCCAAGTCGATTCTTCCGCATTATGATTCTGCCATAGTACTCTGACTAGCTTGATCACCTTGTTCCGAAGCACCTGCTCCTTCTTATCTATGATCCTCACTGGCTTCTCCACGTAAGTTAGATCTGGCTGCATATCCACCTGCTCGTACTCCACTATGTGCCTGGCATCCCGATGATACCTCCTTAGCATTGACACATGGAACACATTATGAACTTGTTGCAAATTAGGGGGTAGGGCTAGCTCGTAAGCTAACTTTCCAATCCGTCTTAATATCTCAAAAGGTCCAATGTATCTTGGGCTTAGTTTTCCCTTCTTTCCGAACCTCATTAATCCCTTCCAAGGGGATACTTTCAGCAATACTAAGTCCCCTACTTCATATTCCTTGTCCTTTCGGGCTAGGTCTGCATATTTCTTTTGTCTGTCTTGGGCTGCTACAAGTCGCCCTCTGATAAGATCCACTATATCTTTGGTCCTTTGGACCACTTCGGGTCCGAGCATCTTCCGCTCTCCTACTTCATCCCAGTATAAGGGAGATCGACACCTTCTTCCGTACAGGGCCTCATAAGGCGGCATTCCGATGCTAGCATGAAAGCTATTGTTATAAGAAAACTCGATCAACGGCAAGTGATCATCCCAACTTCCTTTAAGGTCTATTGCACATACTCTCAACATATCCTCTAGTGTCTGGATGGTCCTTTCACTCTGTCCATCCGTCTGGGGATGGTACGCGGTACTCATATTTAACTTGGTCCCCGCACATTCCTGAAAGCTCCTCCAAAATCTGGAGTTGAACCTTGGGTCTCGGTCTGAGACAATGGACGCTGGGACTCCATGTCGCGTTACTATTTCCTTAAGGTAAATGTCCACCAGTCTATCGACTGTGTATCTCTCATTGATAGGAATGAAATGAGCTGACTTTGTCAGTCGGTCTATAATTACCCAAATGGCGTTGTGATTGGCTTTCGTCCTTGGCAAGCCTACAACAAAATCCATCGCTATCTGTTCCCATTTCCATTCGGGAATCTCCAGGGGTCGCAAAAGTCCACTGGGTCTCTGGTGCTCTGCCTTTACTCTTTGGCAAGTCAAACACTTGTTTACCCATTCTGCTACGTCCCTCTTCATGTTGGGCCACCAGTAATATTCCTTCAAATCCCTATACATCTTGGTACTTCCCGGGTGAATGGAATACCTCGAACTATGGCTTTCGTCCAAAATCTCATTTTTAAGTTCTTGAACATTCGGAACCCAAATTCGGTAGGAGTACCTCATTATCCCCTTATCATCTTTTTCAGTATGGATCTCCTCTCCAGTCATTGACTTTCTGCCTTCATTCATTATTTTCTCCTGGCACAATCTGATTTTTTCCAATAACTCTGGCTGCATTGAGATCTCAAAAAGCTTTTCAGTTCCGGTTCCGGTTACCTTTACCTCTATTTCCATTTTCTCAAAATCCCTTATCAACTCTTCCGAAGTCGTTATCATTCGGAGTCTTTCCTTTCTACTAAGGGCATCAGCCACCACATTGGCTTTCCCTGGATGATAGAGAATCTCACAATCATAGTCCTTGATTAGTTCTAACCATCTCCTCTGGCGCATGTTGAGCTCTTTCTGCGTAAATATGTACTTGAGGCTCTTATGGTCTGTGAAAATCTCGCACTTCTCTCCATACAAGTAGTGCCTCCAAATTTTTAAAGCAAATACTATTGCCGCGAGCTCAAGGTCATGAGTAGGATATCTAACCTCGTATTCCTTCAGTTGTCTCGACGCATACGCGATAACTTTACCGTGCTGCATAAGCACACATCCTAATCCTTTGTGCGACGCGTCACTATATATCACAAAATCTCCTTTTCCGTCCGGCAATGCCAATACCGGAGCCGTTATCAACCTTTTCTTTAATTCCTGAAAACTGTTCTCGCATTTCTCCGTCCATTCAAACTTCTCTGTCTTACGAGTAAGTCGTGTCAAAGGGGCTGCGATCTTCGCAAAGTCCTGTACAAATCTACGATAGTAGCCGGCCAATCCTATGAAACTCCTTACCTCTGTGGGTGTGGTTGGCCTTTCCCAATTTGAGACCGCCTCTATCTTGGAGGGGTCGACCAATACTCCTTCTTTATTGATCACATGTCCTAAAAACTGTACTTCATTCCGCCAGAATTCACACTTCGAGAATTTGGCATATAACTGCTCCTCTCTGAGTATTCCTAGAGCTATCCTCAAATGCTCTGCATGTTCTGCCTCAGTCCTTGAGTATATCAAAATATCATCGATAAAAACTATCACACACTTGTCCAAGTACTTCTTAAATACTCTATTCATTAAATCCATGAAAGCCGCTGGGGCGTTGGTTAATCCAAAGGACATTACCAAGAACTCATAATGCCCATACCTGGTACGGAACGCTGTCTTGGAAATATCTTCGGGTTTAATCTTTAGTTGGTGATATCCAGTTCTCAGGTCGATCTTGGAAAAATAAACAGCATCCTTTAGCTGGTCGAACAGATCGTCTATTCTAGGTAATGGGTACCGGTTCTTTATGGTTAGCTTGTTCAACTCTCGATAGTCTATGCACAACCTCATGCTCCCATCTTTCTTCTTAACAAATAAAACGGGTGCTCCCCACGGGGACACACTGGGTCTTATCATACCCTTATCCAAGAGTTCCTGCAATTGGATAGCTAATTCCTTCATTTCTAACGGGGCTAACCGGTAAGGTGCTTTTGAAACTGGCGCCGTCCCTGGGGCCAACTCAATAGCAAATTCAATCACTCTATCGGGTGGTAATCCCGGAAGGTCTTGTGGAAATACATCTTCAAATTCGTTGACTACTGGAATATCTTGTAAGTTGGGCACCTCCTTCTGCGTGTCCACCACATAGGCTAGGTAGGCCTCACTTCCTTTTCGTAGCATCCTTTTGGCCTGGGCCATAGTCAAAAATTTCTGCGTCTGCCTCTTTCCTCTAAATATAACTTCTTTCTTCCCGGGAATATTTAACTTAACTTTCTTCCCTTTACAGTCTATCTGAGCATCGTTGCTAGATAGCCAGTCCATTCCCAAAATCACATCAAACTCCCCTAATTTAAAAGGAATCAGATCAACACTGAAAGATTGCTCCCCTATGCCTATCTCACAGGCGGGGTGAATCTGGTTAACAGGAATAATTTCATGATTGGCTATTTCTACTTGTAAGGGTTCTATCAAGGGTTTAGCCTTAAGTCTTAACTTACGCGCAAAGTCCTTTGATATAAAAGATTTAGTTGCTCCCGAATCAAATAAAACATTTGCACTGACTGAATTTAGAGAAAGGGTACCTGCTATCACATCTGAATCTTTCATAGCATCCTGGACTGTCATGTTGAAAGTCCTCGCAGTAGGTGGCTTATTAGAAGCAGCCCTGCTTGCTCCCGAAGCTGTTGGTTTGTTCATTGGGCATTCCTTCTTCCAATGACCCGGGCGTCCACACCGATGACAATTGGTGGTTGGAACGACGGCAGGGGTTGATGATGGGCACCTAGTTGAATAGTGGCCTTCCCGACCGCACTTAAAGCAGGTTACTGGCCTTTCTTTACACTCCCCCGTGTGATTCCTTCCACATATGTTACAGGCTGGCAATGGGGGTCGAGACTGGTTGGAATAGGACATTCTTGACTTCTGGCCGCCCTGGCTCACACTCACACTCATTGGTCGCTTAAACCCAGTGTTCCTTCCTGGCAGGGACACTGCTCCTCGATTAAATCTAGTTGGGAAGCTCCTTCCTGCGGAACCTCCACCCGTGCTCATACTTTTCCTCTTTATTCCTTTCTCCTCTCTTTCTTTCTGCATCTGTTCACTTCCAACTTCTACAATCGTTGCCTTTTGCACCAGAGTGGCATAGTCCGTAAGCTCAAGGATTGCCACCCTATTCTGAATCCACGGTTTCAGTCCCTGCTAAAACCTCCTAGCTTTCTTTTCCTCGGTGCTCACAAACTCCGGCACAAACCTTGATAACTCAGTAAATTTCGCCTCGTACTCTGCTACAGACAAGTTATTCTGCTTTAGCTCCAAGAACTTGAGCTCCATCTGGCTTTCCATAAACCTCGGGAAATACTTCCCCAGAAACAACTGACTAAATCTCTCCCAGGTTATAATAGCACCTGTCTCCATGTTTTTCTTGGCCTCCCACCAGTAGTTAGCTTCTCCTTTCAGAAGGTAGGTAGCAAATACAGTCTTCTGTGCCTCCTCGGTACTCAAAATCTCAAAAGATTTCTCCATTTCCTTTAACCATGCCCTTGCCTCAACTGGGTCGGCTGATCCGTGGAACTCAGGGGGCTTAAGGGACTTAAAAGCCCTGAAAGAGTTTGCCACAACATTGTTACTTCCTTGAGGGGGTGGGTTGGGTTGACGTTCCAAATTCTGTCTTAGGAGTTGCATGAACTGGCTCATGGGATCCATGCCTGGGTTTGGTACTGGTTGCTCAACCTCGGTTTCTCCTTCTTCAGCCTCTATCTCAAATCCCTCAACATCATATGTTTCCTCTTCCTTTTCATACAGGGAGTCATCCTGTTCCACATAATCATCATCTTCCTCTTCACTGTGTTCTTGGTTTCTATTATCCTGATTATGGCTTCCCTGGTCCTCAGACCCAGGGTTCGCCCTAGTTCCAATCTTTCTTGGCGGCATGATTCTGATAATAATAAAAACAATTATTGGGAAAAATTCAACGTTAGGTCACAATCATATACAACATTGTGCCTTGCACAGCTCTTATAATGGGGAGAACGTATATCGCAATTCTATTATTTTAAGAAAGTTCTAATACGAAGTGCAGTAAATATAATAATAAAACAGTGATCCCGTCACTATGGAACTGAACTGAAAGGAAACAAATATATACATAATGCGAGAAATACATAGTTTGATCTGGTCAAAAGTACAACAGTGCTACAGTCATCTGTCCCAAAAGTGATACACAAGAGTCTATCTGTCTAGTCAGAAAAAGGGATGCTATATACAAGTCAACTATCCCGGAAAATTGGCTCTTACTAAGGCCTCGGCTAACTAGACAACTAGACTATTCCATCATCAATCCTGAATCACACACCGGAGCGGGTCAGCTCCCAAACCCTTTCCATCACACGACGGAAGATATAGTCGGCCTGCCGCCTGGAGATCCTACCATACCTGTCCCCCTGGAGAGATCTGAGTCTCGCTCGGGACGTGAGCTCTATCCCCGTAAGCTCCCTCCTCAAGGATCGGGGTATAGAAGCCCTGGTCTCATAAGCTCGGGTACGCCTACCCGCCCTCTCTGCATCCAACTCCCTCCTGGCCTCATCCAGTCGGGCCTCGGCAACAGCCACTCGGGTCCTCAGAACATCCTGAACATATCCATGAGCTAACGAAGACTGCCTCTGGGCAGGGTCAAGAGGTGGTGAATCCGGAGCCGCTGAGGGTGCCTCCTCGGTCTGCCTAGGCTCGGAAGTATGGGTCTCTGAGCTGTCATCATCAGGAATCCAAGATAGTGGTGGAGGGGTAGGGGCTCTGACCACCGGAAGTGTGGGTAAAGGGATACCAGCATACACTACCATAGATCCAACACGCTCCTCAGCTACTGGGACCTCATCCGGGTCCTCCTCATCTGGAATAGCAATAACCTCTGTCTCTGACTCCTCTGAGGGGTCCTCCTCATCTGAAACAGCAATGACCTCCGTCTCAGGCTCCTCTGGGGGGTCCTCCTCATCCTCCTCCATCTCAGGCTCCTCCTGATCCTCAACATCTAGCAATGCCTCATCATGCTCACGCTCGAATATCTCTGGGTCCTCTATCTCAGGCGCCTACACATTAAACGAGCTAAGTTACTATCATGATACTTATAAGGGTTCCCGTAAGGGTTTTAACTGTCAGCACTACTTTAAGTAGTCCGACCATGAACTTGGCAAGAGTTCTTATTATCTTTGTGAGTTTATTATTATATCGTCGCATCATCTCTGAGGTTTATAACGCTTAGCTCTGATACCATTTCTGTAACACCCCCAGATCCGGGGTCGGGGATCCGGGTTGTCACGGTCTTTCTTTCCACAATATCACTTCACTTAATTAATAAAAATAACCTTATGCTGTGACCCCACACTAACACACACCACAACCCGTTATAGTCTCAGAGATGAAATTGAAATAAGTACAAGTCTTTGAATCCACAATTTAAAATTATTACAACCCAAAATGATTACTTGATAAATTTACAGTTAATTGCCATTATCTGCCACAAGTTATAATTATACATAATTTGATTCTCAAAAGTAGATAGTAGGATCTACAATAGATCTACCTCTGCAGCTATAGCAGCTACAACATCATCGGGAAGACGCGGGGCGCTTCCCACGCGCTTGCGCTGGGTCTGCTGGAGTCTGGCCATCTCTCCTAACTGTTGTTGTGTGATGAAGAAATAAAGCAAGAGTGAGCCTTACAGCTCGCAAGATAATATGTATAGTGATAACAATAATATAAGTATCTAAATGGATACTTAATAGAATCTTTATCGTGCGTAAGATAATTACTTACTAGATATAAGTAAAAACAAGAAATGAAGTTACCAAATACTTCACCACACTTATATCATCTATAAAGCTTACTTGAACTACCACTGTTCAAAGTATAAAGAGTTTTAAGAAAAACATCCCATAGATGAGACCACAAGTTAAGACTTGAATGGATTCAATCTTTGAAATATTATTGAATGAAAAAGTTATGAGATACTTTATTTAGTCCCGATATATATATATCCACATATATATATCCCGAAAACATTTCCTGGAACCTCTGTTATGTAAAGTATGAACAGAGTTTGAAACATCCAATGAATTTTGGAAAGGAAAAGAATTTTGGCATAAACTAGATATCTTGCTGATCAGGCAAAGATACCCATAAGTAACCTTTTCTACTAGTAGATGGACGAATTCCCCACTGGTCATCACCCTGGTCATAATTAGGACCTTATGCTGGACTGCCACTCAGCCACTTATGCATTTGATGGACTCCCACTGAGCCACTTACACTATCATGGACGCCCACTGCGCCCATGTTGCTTATGCCGACTCAATAGATGGACTTACTTCCCGAACGTTGGGTAAGTAATCAATTCATTTACCAAAACTGCGACCTTGTTGCGAATATAAAATACACCACTGAGCCGGATCCCTCAAGTTTTGAACGAGTATTTAAATCCCCTTAAAAGGAAGATCTTAAATATAAAAATGAGTTTTGGGATCCGCTCTATCTTTTAAAAATCATTTTGAAGACTCGAAAACACTTTATTGAGTGTTTGGAGTAAAGATGATTTAATGAAGTAAATCAGTCCCCAGAATATTTAGAAAATGACTGAATATTATTAATTAAATAATATTCCCATAAAGAATAATCTTTATAAAAATAATTGAAGTAGAAGTTTTAAAACTTATACTTGAAACGAGTATTAAATAACCAAAGATATACTTATATGAAAGTATTATCTTTATTTGAATAATCGAAAATAAGTTTGATTATTGACATCTTATTCTTTAATAAAATAAAGAATATATTTCAGCAAATAATCGGAGTCATAGATCCTCAAATGAATATTCAAATAATGCTCAATAAATAAAATAAGCTGAGTCATAATACCTCGAATGAATAGTATAAATAATATTCATTAAATAAAATAAAGGAGTCATACATCCTCAAATGAATATTCAAATAATATTCAATAAATAATAAAAGGAGTCATACGCCTTCGAATAATATTCGAAATAATATTCAATAATAAAATAAAGTTAAAGTTATCGAATAAACCTTATTCGATCCATAGTTTTAAAAAAAACTATAACCATATATATATATATAAATATATATATATAATATACTCGGGAACATCGACTCCCGGTTTGGAAATATGTTCACCTTTGGGTCCCTATACTAAGGGTATACACAAGTTACCGCTATCCTCTAGCATAGGTATTATCAACTGAACCAACAGATATATATTCCAAGAATATGAAACAGGCATGCATACATACTATATCACATGCTACAATATATCGCATCATTTGCTAATTATCCAACATGCATCTATCGCGAGATAATGCAAATACATATATTCATCACAACAACAGTATAACGGATAGAATACTTGCCTGAGCGACTTGGGGGTGAGAAAGGCTCGGGACGAGTCTGATCACCTATAAACAACAAGTAAGTTGGAATTAAACCAAAATCACTTGTAAACCTATACTTTAACTAACTTAGACTCTAACGCTTGTTTGGCGCTCACCGATTCGCTTAAGTCACTTGGGTACCCTCGGCTCCGCCATTTTTAATAATTTAACCTTTATGAGTTTTAAAGCGATTCCTTCGCGAATGACTTACCAACTGCCTAACACACTTACCATAAATGTTTCACACATTAATTAACCCTTTTTGGTCTTTAACCTATGTTTCAAAGTAAGGCGAGGGAAAAAGTTTCGTTCGCGAAACGCCGTTACTTGAAACGGTCGTTTCTCCTAAACCGTGCATCGGAATCGAACGAACTACATATCAAAACGAAGCTCGTAACATGAGCTATCTAAACATGGCAGTGGTCATAATCTAGCAGGGGGTTCTCGGGTCCTAATGCTATGCACAAAAATAGTCCAAAGAAAATCGGACGTTACGACGGCTATGTTTACGCGATTTCCAAATTTTTAAACCATCCACAATCAACCCAAACCATCCTCAAATCCAACACACAACAAACATCCATCCTTATCACATCATAACAATCCCAACCAATTCAATTTTAAACATTCATACATATGCTTAAACCTAACTTTAATCATACTTAAGTTCCTTAAAATCAAAACCACAAAATTACCATTCCATTACACTACCATACCAAATCTCAAACTCTAAATCATAACAACAACTACAATAGCATCCCACTCATCAAAATCACCTTATAATATATATGAACCTAGGGTTTGGAAATGGTATACCTTCCTTGAAGTGGTGGGTGGAGCTAGGAAGCCTTAAGAAGCTTTGAGAAGCCTTAGGAAAGCTTGGATCTTCAAGAAAAACAAGAAAAAGTTCAAGTTAAAAACTTGAAAACACTATTCATTGTCTTCTTCTTTGATTAAATGAAGAAGTTAGAGAAAGAATTAATGGCTTAAACTCATGATATAGCCATAACTAAGCATAAAGATGATTAGGGAATTTTCTTACCAATTTAGGATGCTTGGATCTTGATTTTTGAAAAATCTAGCCTTGAAAATGTGTAAAAGCCGAGAGCAAGGTGAAGAACAAATGCCTTGGTTGTTTTTGATTTTTGATGAAATGATTTTGCTAGCTTGGTTGACTTGATTTGTATTTGATTTAGCAAATTACTACCTTGCCCTTGAATTTGTGTGGTTCTTATTCAACCACACCTCCTTCCTTCCCATGTCATGCTTACCTCATCCTCATGATGTCATCCTTCCTTCCTTGTCTTCTTTCTATTGGTTGGATGACATCATTCCCATTAATCCCTTTGATTAACTTCCTAATCGTTTGCCTAATGACCGCTGATCTGTTATACGGTTCGCTTAACTTTCGTTCTCGTTTATCGTTTGAAGGATCATACCCGGGATCTTATTACTTAGGTTCCCTTAACCTTTCTCAATACATTATATTCCTTTTTTATGATCCTCTATATAATCCTTAAATTTAAATCCTTTTTATCCTGTTACCTTATACTCAATTCTCTCCGTATCTTGTGGATTTCCGGGAAAAACCAAAGTGTTCGGAATTGGATTCTGACGATATTTACATACACTTATATACTTCATAGAGTACTAATAAAATCCCAGAATATCCATAACAGAACCCCTACATAGTGTGGCGTGAAAAGTTTTCTCATTCAGCTAAAACACTATTCACAAGGGTTACAAAAAGTTGAAAAATTTTGGGGTTATTACAGTCTCCCCTCCTTTAAAGGATTCCGTCCCGGAATCAAACAGAAAACAAATGGGGGTACTTTTCTAGCATTGCGCTCTCTAGTTCCCAAGTCGATTCTTCCGCATTATGATTCTGCCATAGTACTCTGACTAGCTTGATCACCTTGTTCCGAAGCACCTGCTCCTTCTTATCTATGATCCTCACTGGCTTCTCCACGTAAGTTAGATCTGGCTGCATATCCACCTGCTCGTACTCCACTATGTGCCTGGCATCCCGATGATACCTCCTTAGCATTGACACATGGAACACATTATGAACTTGTTGCAAATTAGGGGGTAGGGCTAGCTCGTAAGCTAACTTTCCAATCCGTCTTAATATCTCAAAAGGTCCAATGTATCTTGGGCTTAGTTTTCCCTTCTTTCCGAACCTCATTAATCCCTTCCAAGGGGATACTTTCAGCAATACTAAGTCCCCTACTTCATATTCCTTGTCCTTTCGGGCTAGGTCTGCATATTTCTTTTGTCTGTCTTGGGCTGCTACAAGTCGCCCTCTGATAAGATCCACTATATCTTTGGTCCTTTGGACCACTTCGGGTCCGAGCATCTTCCGCTCTCCTACTTCATCCCAGTATAAGGGAGATCGACACCTTCTTCCGTACAGGGCCTCATAAGGCGGCATTCCGATGCTAGCATGAAAGCTATTGTTATAAGAAAACTCGATCAACGGCAAGTGATCATCCCAACTTCCTTTAAGGTCTATTGCACATACTCTCAACATATCCTCTAGTGTCTGGATGGTCCTTTCACTCTGTCCATCCGTCTGGGGATGGTACGCGGTACTCATATTTAACTTGGTCCCCGCACATTCCTGAAAGCTCCTCCAAAATCTGGAGTTGAACCTTGGGTCTCGGTCTGAGACAATGGACGCTGGGACTCCATGTCGCGTTACTATTTCCTTAAGGTAAATGTCCACCAGTCTATCGACTGTGTATCTCTCATTGATAGGAATGAAATGAGCTGACTTTGTCAGTCGGTCTATAATTACCCAAATGGCGTTGTGATTGGCTTTCGTCCTTGGCAAGCCTACAACAAAATCCATCGCTATCTGTTCCCATTTCCATTCGGGAATCTCCAGGGGTCGCAAAAGTCCACTGGGTCTCTGGTGCTCTGCCTTTACTCTTTGGCAAGTCAAACACTTGTTTACCCATTCTGCTACGTCCCTCTTCATGTTGGGCCACCAGTAATATTCCTTCAAATCCCTATACATCTTGGTACTTCCCGGGTGAATGGAATACCTCGAACTATGGCTTTCGTCCAAAATCTCATTTTTAAGTTCTTGAACATTCGGAACTCAAATTCGGTAGGAGTACCTCATTATCCCCTTATCATCTTTTTCAGTATGGATCTCCTCTCCAGTCATTGACTTTCTTCCTTCATTCATTATTTTCTCCTGGCACAATCTGATTTTTTCCAATAACTCTGGCTGCATTGAGATCTCAAAAAGCTTTTCAGTTCCGGTTCCGGTTACCTTTACCTCTATTTCCATTTTCTCAAAATCCCTTATCAACTCTTCCGAAGTCGTTATCATTCGGAGTCTTTCCTTTCTACTAAGGGCATCAGCCACCACATTGGCTTTCCCTGGATGATAGAGAATCTCACAATCATAGTCCTTGATTAGTTCTAACCATCTCCTCTGGCGCATGTTGAGCTCTTTCTGCGTAAATATGTACTTGAGGCTCTTATGGTCTGTGAAAATCTCGCACTTCTCTCCATACAAGTAGTGCCTCCAAATTTTTAAAGCAAATACTATTGCCGCGAGCTCAAGGTCATGAGTAGGATATCTAACCTCGTATTCCTTCAGTTGTCTCGACGCATACGCGATAACTTTACCGTGCTGCATAAGCACACATCCTAATCCTTTGTGCGACGCGTCACTATATATCACAAAATCTCCTTTTTCGTCCGGCAATGCCAATACCGGAGCCGTTATCAACCTTTTCTTTAATTCCTGAAAACTGTTCTCGCATTTCTCCGTCCATTCAAACTTCTCTGTCTTACGAGTAAGTCGTGTCAAAGGGGCTGCGATCTTCGCAAAGTCCTGTACAAATCTACGATAGTAGCCGGCCAATCCTATGAAACTCCTTACCTCTGTGGGTGTGGTTGGCCTTTCCCAATTTGAGACCGCCTCTATCTTGGAGGGGTCGACCAATACTCCTTCTTTATTGATCACATGTCCTAAAAACTGTACTTCATTCCGCCAGAATTCACACTTCGAGAATTTGGCATATAACTGCTCCTCTCTGAGTATTCCTAGAGCTATCCTCAAATGCTCTGCATGTTCTGCCTCAGTCCTTGAGTAGATCAAAATATCATCGATAAAAACTATCACACACTTGTCCAAGTACTTCTTAAATACTCTATTCATTAAATCCATGAAAGCCGCTGGGGCGTTGGTTAATCCAAAGGACATTACCAAGAACTCATAATGCCCATACCTGGTACGGAACGCTGTCTTGGAAATATCTTCGGGTTTAATCTTTAGTTGGTGATATCCAGTTCTCAGGTCGATCTTGGAAAAATAAACAGCATCCTTTAGCTGGTCGAACAGATCGTCTATTCTAGGTAATGGGTACCGGTTCTTTATGGTTAGCTTGTTCAACTCTCGATAGTCTATGCACAACCTCATGCTCCCATCTTTCTTCTTAACAAATAAAACGGGTGCTCCCCACGGGGACACACTGGGTCTTATCATACCCTTATCCAAGAGTTCCTGCAATTGGATAGCTAATTCCTTCATTTCTAACGGGGCTAACCGGTAAGGTGCTTTTGAAACTGGCGCCGTCCCTGGGGCCAACTCAATAGCAAATTCAATCACTCTATCGGGTGGTAATCCCGGAAGGTCTTGTGGAAATACATCTTCAAATTCGTTGACTACTGGAATATCTTGTAAGTTGGGCACCTCCTTCTGCGTGTCCACCACATAGGCTAGGTAGGCCTCACTTCCTTTTCGTAGCATCCTTTTGGCCTGGGCCATAGTCAAAAATTTCTGCGTCTGCCTCTTTCCTCTAAATATAACTTCTTTCTTCCCGGGGATATTTAACTTAACTTTCTTCCCTTTACAGTTTATCTGAGCATCGTTGCTAGATAGCCAGTCCATTCCCAAAATCACATCAAACTCCCCTAATTTAAAAGGAATCAGATCAACACTGAAAGATTGCTCCCCTATGCCTATCTCACAGGCGGGGTGAATCTGGTTAACAGGAATAATTTCATGATTGGCTATTTCTACTTGTAAGGGTTCTATCAAGGGTTTAGCCTTAAGTCTTAACTTACGCGCAAAGTCCTTTGATATAAAAGATTTAGTTGCTCCCGAATCAAATAAAACATTTGCACTGACTGAATTTAGAGAAAGGGTACCTGCTATCACATCTGAATCTTTCATAGCATCCTGGACTGTCATGTTGAAAGTCCTCGCAGTAGGTGGCTTATTAGAAGCAGCCCTGCTTGCTCCCGAAGCTGCTGGTTTGTTCATTGGGCATTCCTTCTTCCAATGACCCGGGCGTCCACACCGATGACAATTGGTGGTTGGAACGACGGCAGGGGTTGATGATGGGCACCTAGTTGAATAGTGGCCTTCCCGACCGCACTTAAAGCAGGTTACTGGCCTTTCTTTACACTCCCCCGTGTGATTCCTTCCACATATGTTACAGGCTGGCAATGGGGGTCGAGACTGGTTGGAATAGGACATTCTTGACTTCTGGCCGCCCTGGCTCACACTCACACTCATTGGTCGCTTAAACCCAGTGTTCCTTCCTGGCAGGGACACTGCTCCTCGATTAAATCTAGTTGGGAAGCTCCTTCCTACGGAACCTCCACCCGTGCTCATACTTTTCCTCTTTATTCCTTTCTCCTCTCTTTCTTTCTGCATCTGTTCACTTCCAACTTCTACAATCGTTGCCTTTTGCACCAGAGTGGCATAGTCCGTAAGCTCAAGGATTGCCACCCTATTCTGAATCCACGGTTTCAGTCCCTGCTGAAACCTCCTAGCTTTCTTTTCCTCGGTGCTCACAAACTCCGGCACAAACCTTGATAACTCAGTAAATTTCGCCTCGTACTCTGCTACAGACAAGTTATTCTGCTTTAGCTCCAAGAACTTGAGCTCCATCTGGCTTTCCATAAACCTCGGGAAATACTTCCCCAGAAACAACTGACTAAATCTCTCCCAGGTTATAATAGCACCTGTCTCCATGTTTTTCTTGGCCTCCCACCAGTAGTTAGCTTCTCCTTTCAGAAGGTAGGTAGCAAATACAGTCTTCTGTGCCTCCTCGGTACTCAAAATCTCAAAAGATTTCTCCATTTCCTTTAACCATGCCCTTGCCTCAACTGGGTCGGCTGATCCGTGGAACTCAGGGGGCTTAAGGGACTTAAAAGCCCTGAAAGAGTTTGCCACAACATTGTTACTTCCTTGAGGGGGTGGGTTGGGTTGACGTTCCAAATTCTGTCTTAGGAGTTGCATGAACTGGCTCATGGGATCCATGCCTGGGTTTGGTACTGGTTGCTCAACCTCGGTTTCTCCTTCTTCAGCCTCTATCTCAAATCCCTCAACATCATATGTTTCCTCTTCCTTTTCATACAGGGAGTCATCCTGTTCCACATAATCATCATCTTCCTCTTCACTGTGTTCTTGGTTTCTATTATCCTGATTATGGCTTCCCTGGTCCTCAGACCCAGGGTTCGCCCTAGTTCCAATCTTTCTTGGCGGCATGATTCTGATAATAATAAAAACAATTATTGGGAAAAATTCAACGTTAGGTCACAATCATATACAACATTGTGCCTTGCACAACTCTTATAATGGGGAGAACGTATATCGCAATTCTATTATTTTAAGAAAGTTCTAATACGAAGTGCAGTAAATATAATAATAAAACAGTGATCCCGTCACTATGGAACTGAACCGAAAGGAAACAAATATATACATAATGCGAGAAATACATAGTTTGATCTGGTCAAAAGTACAACAGTGCTACAGTCATCTGTCCCAAAAGTGATACACAAGAGTCTATCTGTCTAGTCAGAAAAAGGGATGCTATATACAAGTCAACTATCCCGGAAAATTGGCTCTTACTAAGGCCTCGGCTAACTAGACAACTAGACTATTCCATCATCAATCCTGAATCACACACCGGAGCGGGTCAGCTCCCAAACCCTTTCCATCACACGACGGAAGATATAGTCGGCCTGCCGCCTGGAGATCCTACCATACCTGTCCCCCTGGAGAGATCTGAGTCTCGCTCGGGACGTGAGCTCTATCCCCGTAAGCTCCCTCCTCAAGGATCGGGGTATAGAAGCCCTGGTCTCATAAGCTCGGGTACGCCTACCCGCCCTCTCTGCATCCAACTCCCTCCTGGCCTCATCCAGTCGGGCCTCGGCAACAGCCACTCGGGTCCTCAGAACATCCTGAACATATCCATGAGCTAACGAAGACTGCCTCTGGGCAGGGTCAAGAGGTGGTGAATCCGGAGCCGCTGAGGGTGCCTCCTCGGTCTGCCTAGGCTCGGAAGTATGGGTCTCTGAGCTGTCATCATCAGGAATCCAAGATAGTGGTGGAGGGGTAGGGGCTCTGACCACCGGAAGTGTGGGTAAAGGGATACCAGCATACACTACCATAGATCCAACACGCTCCTCAGCTACTGGGACCTCATCCGGGTCCTCCTCATCTGGAATAGCAATAACCTCTGTCTCTGACTCCTCTGAGGGGTCCTCCTCATCTGAAACAGCAATGACCTCCGTCTCAGGCTCCTCTGGGGGGTCCTCCTCATCCTCCTCCATCTCAGGCTCCTCCTGATCCTCAACATCTAGCAATGCCTCATCATGCTCACGCTCGAATATCTCTGGGTCCTCTATCTCAGGCGCCTACACATTAAACGAGCTAAGTTACTATCATGATACTTATAAGGGTTCCCGTAAGGGTTTTAACTGTCAGCACTACTTTAAGTAGTCCGACCATGAACTTGGCAAGAGTTCTTATTATCTTTGTGAGTTTATTATTATATCGTCGCATCATCTCTGAGGTTTATAACGCTTAGCTCTGATACCATTTCTGTAACACCCCCAGATCCGGGGTCGGGGATCCGGGTTGTCACGGTCTTTCTTTCCACAATATCACTTCACTTAATTAATAAAAATAACCTTATGCTGTGACCCCACACTAACACACACCACAACCCGTTATAGTCTCAGAGATGAAATTGAAATAAGTACAAGTCTTTGAATCCACAATTTAAAATTATTACAACCCAAAATGATTACTTGATAAATTTACAGTTAATTGCCATTATCTGCCACAAGTTATAATTATACATAATTTGATTCTCAAAAGTAGATAGTAGGATCTACAATAGATCTACCTCTGCAGCTATAGCAGCTACAACATCATCGGGAAGACGCGGGGCGCTTCCCACGCGCTTGCGCTGGGTCTGCTGGAGTCTGGCCATCTCTCCTAACTGTTGTTGTGTGATGAAGAAATAAAGCAAGAGTGAGCCTTACAGCTCGCAAGATAATATGTATAGTGATAACAATAATATAAGTATCTAAATGGATACTTAATAGAATCTTTATCGTGCGTAAGATAATTACTTACTAGATATAAGTAAAAACAAGAAATGAAGTTACCAAATACTTCACCACACTTATATCATCTATAAAGCTTACTTGAACTACCACTGTTCAAAGTATAAAGAGTTTTAAGAAAAACATCCCATAGATGAGACCACAAGTTAAGACTTGAATGGATTCAATCTTTGAAATATTATTGAATGAAAAAGTTATGAGATACTTTATTTAGTCCCGATATATATATATCCACATATATATATCCCGAAAACATTTCCTGGAACCTCTGTTATGTAAAGTATGAACAGAGTTTGAAACATCCAATGAATTTTGGAAAGGAAAAGAATTTTGGCATAAACTAGATATCTTGCTGATCAGGCAAAGATACCCATAAGTAACCTTTTCTACTAGTAGATGGACGAATTCCCCACTGGTCATCACCCTGGTCATAATTAGGACCTTATGCTGGACTGCCACTCAGCCACTTATGCATTTGATGGACTCCCACTGAGCCACTTACACTATCATGGACGCCCACTGCGCCCATGTTGCTTATGCCGACTCAATAGATGGACTTACTTCCCGAACGTTGGGTAAGTAATCAATTCATTTACCAAAACTGCGACCTTGTTGCGAATATAAAATACACCACTGAGCCGGATCCCTCAAGTTTTGAACGAGTATTTAAATCCCCTTAAAAGGAAGATCTTAAATATAAAAATGAGTTTTGGGATCCGCTCTATCTTTTAAAAATCATTTTGAAGACTCGAAAACACTTTATTGAGTGTTTGGAGTAAAGCTGATTTAATGAAGTAAATCAGTCCCCAGAATATTTAGAAAATGACTGAATATTATTAATTAAATAATATTCCCATAAAGAATAATCTTTATAAAAATAATTGAAGTAGAAGTTTTAAAACTTATACTTGAAACGAGTATTAAATAACCAAAGATATACTTATATGAAAGTATTATCTTTATTTGAATAATCGAAAATAAGTTTGATTATTGACATCTTATTCTTTAATAAAATAAAGAATATATTTCAGCAAATAATCGGAGTCATAGATCCTCAAATGAATATTCAAATAATGCTCAATAAATAAAATAAGCTGAGTCATAATACCTCGAATGAATAGTATAAATAATATTCATTAAATAAAATAAAGGAGTCATACATCCTCAAATGAATATTCAAATAATATTCAATAAATAATAAAAGGAGTCATACGCCTTCGAATAATATTCGAAATAATATTCAATAATAAAATAAAGTTAAAGTTATCGAATAAACCTTATTCGATCCATAGTTTTAAAAAAAACTATAACCATATATATATAAATATATATATATATAATATACTCGGGAACATCGACTCCCGGTTTGGAAATATGTTCACCTTTGGGTCCCTATACTAAGGGTATACACAAGTTACCGCTATCCTCTAGCATAGGTATTATCAACTGAACCAACAGATATATATTCCAAGAATATGAAACAGGCATGCATACATACTATATCACATGCTACAATATATCGCATCATTTGCTAATTATCCAACATGCATCTATCGCGAGATAATGCAAATACATATATTCATCACAACAACAGTATAACGGATAGAATACTTGCCTGAGCGACTTGGGGGTGAGAAAGGCTCGGGACGAGTCTGATCACCT
Organism: Apium graveolens; assembly: GCF_009905375.1. Classification (NCBI taxonomy): domain Eukaryota; kingdom Viridiplantae; phylum Streptophyta; class Magnoliopsida; order Apiales; family Apiaceae; genus Apium; species Apium graveolens. The sequence continues at coordinate 13,576 of NW_027419751.1, read as the reverse complement.
ATAAACAACAAGTAAGTTGGAATTAAACCAAAATCACTTGTAAACCTATACTTTAACTAACTTAGACTCTAACGCTTGTTTGGCGCTCACCGATTCGCTTAAGTCACTTGGGTACCCTCGGCTCCGCCATTTTTAATAATTTAACCTTTACGAGTTTTAAAGCGATTCCTTCGCGAATGACTTACCAACTGCCTAACACACTTACCATAAATGTTTCACACATTAATTAACCCTTTTTGGTCTTTAACCTATGTTTCAAAGTAAGGCGAGGGAAAAAGTTTCGTTCGCGAAACGCCGTTACTTGAAACGGTCGTTTCTCCTAAACCGTGCATCGGAATCGAACGAACTACATATCAAAACGAAGCTCGTAACATGAGCTATCTAAACATGGCAGTGGTCATAATCTAGCAGGGGGTTCTCGGGTCCTAATGCTATGCACAAAAATAGTCCAAAGAAAATCGGACGTTACGACGGCTATGTTTACGCGATTTCCAAATTTTTAAACCATCCACAATCAACCCAAACCATCCTCAAATCCAACACACAACAAACATCCATCCTTATCACATCATAACAATCCCAACCAATTCAATTTTAAACATTCATACATATGCTTAAACCTAACTTTAATCATACTTAAGTTCCTTAAAATCAAAACCACAAAATTACCATTCCATTACACTACCATACCAAATCTCAAACTCTAAATCATAACAACAACTACAATAGCATCCCACTCATCAAAATCACCTTATAATATATATGAACCTAGGGTTTGGAAATGGTATACCTTCCTTGAAGTGGTGGGTGGAGCTAGGAAGCCTTAAGAAGCTTTGAGAAGCCTTAGGAAAGCTTGGATCTTCAAGAAAAACAAGAAAAAGTTCAAGTTAAAAACTTGAAAACACTATTCATTGTCTTCTTCTTTGATTAAATGAAGAAGTTAGAGAAAGAATTAATGGCTTAAACTCATGATATAGCCATAACTAAGCATAAAGATGATTAGGGAATTTTCTTACCAATTTAGGATGCTTGGATCTTGATTTTTGAAAAATCTAGCCTTGAAAATGTGTAAAAGCCGAGAGCAAGGTGAAGAACAAATGCCTTGGTTGTTTTTGATTTTTGATGAAATGATTTTGCTAGCTTGGTTGACTTGATTTGTATTTGATTTAGCAAATTACTACCTTGCCCTTGAATTTGTGTGGTTCTTATTCAACCACACCTCCTTCCTTCCCATGTCATGCTTACCTCATCCTCATGATGTCATCCTTCCTTCCTTGTCTTCTTTCTATTGGTTGGATGACATCATTCCCATTAATCCCTTTGATTAACTTCCTAATCGTTTGCCTAATGACCGCTGATCTGTTATACGGTTCGCTTAACTTTCGTTCTCGTTTATCGTTTGAAGGATCATACCCGGGATCTTATTACTTAGGTTCCCTTAACCTTTCTCAATACATTATATTCCTTTTTTATGATCCTCTATATAATCCTTAAATTTAAATCCTTTTTATCCTGTTACCTTATACTCAATTCTCTCCGTATCTTGTGGATTTTCGGGAAAAACCAAAGTGTTCGGAATTGGATTCTGACGATATTTACATACACTTATATACTTCATAGAGTACTAATAAAATCCCAGAATATCCATAACAGAACCCCTACATAGTGTGGCGTGAAAAGTTTTCTCATTCAGCTAAAACACTATTCACAAGGGTTACAAAAAGTTGAAAAATTTTGGGGTTATTACAACTTGTGTCAAGCCTATCTTATTTAATCACTTGTTTTCCCATTCACTATGCTTAGTTCTATTTAATGTAAATTAGAAGCTCCTTTCTAATTTCATTCACTCTGGCCAGAGATTCCTGAACTAGCATAAGTGGATCAGCATTGAACATTTTCTTCCTTTACTGGAAGGGGTAGATCCTTTATTGATCATACACTATCTTCGTGTACAAATTCCTATACCCAGTAGAACCCTTATAATTGTCCCTTGAGACAAAGAACTAAACCAAAGCATAGTTCAGTGTACACAAGATGACTATAATGACCTCAAGTCTAAGGATACTTGTACAACTATCACTATGTGAACAACTGCTGACACGTGAGTGAACTCCATCAGTTGTTCAGCTGTGCGAGTCAAGTTCAGTGAACTTATTCTATAATAAGCACCTACATACTAGCTATAGTGTCACCACACAAATGTCTATGCGAACATACATCCTTCATAATGAAGCAAACATAGTATGTACCGATCTTTGCGGATTATTAATTACCAGTTAGTAATCCTAAGACCAGGAACTAATTAAGTTTAGAGTTATCATCTTTTAGGTCTCATTATTATGAACTCATCACAATCCATAAAAAGATTTACTCTAAACTGTGGTATATCTTATTTAAACATTTAAATAGATATAGCCCGCAATAAAAACAAAACAAGTATTTTATTAATATCAATGAAATCAAAACAGATTATATAAAAGTTATTCCTAAATCCTCATACATGATTGGACTTAGGACATATCTCTTTCAGGCCCAAGGTTCGTCCATAATCGCAAGACTTCACGGATAGTGCATCTCTCTGTGCAAGAATAACACTCCGCTACAGCTATCTCCCTTGATTTACGAACGCAGGTATAACCACGGTTCACCCCAAGTGCCGGACGCGTTCCTGTCCCCCGGATGAGGATAACCCACCATGTAACATGACAGGTGATCTCAAGCTCTTGGGTGCAAAGTGCAGGATGACTCCAAAGTTCTCCAACGAGGACACCCGTTGAATACAAGAACAGAGTTCCCAAAGCCCACACCAATAATAACCCCACATCCCCAACGAGGACACCCGTTGAATACAGGAGGAGGCCTTCAATCATCAGGCACACCCCTAGAGGTCTTCAAGCTTTTCACGGACATCCCCCTCCTTGATCGTCTCAAGGAGGGAATTTTTCAAAGAGTACCTGCAACAAATATGTTAGTAGAAATAACCCTCGATTGCTATTTTCCATGCATGCTTTGTCCCGAGCTCACCCTTGAGAATGCATTTACCACACATAAGACGCGTTTTGAGACATTGGGCACGTCCTGACTTTCATGAAGCCTGTATTGTTCTTCCAACAACTACCTCTCATGACATTCCACAGAGACAAGACGCGTCCTCAACCTTTGGGCGCGTGCTCCAACTTTCATTGTTAAAGGACCACAACTGCTAGATACCTCCACCATGGTGGACGCGTCCTACGTCCCTAGACGCGTTCTACACCAGGTAGGTACTTTCAAAACCTCCTTACCACAGAATAAACATTCCCACGAAAAGTGGGCGCGTCCTACTTATATGGGCGTGCCTTGATCTTCTCCTTTGCAACACAACGCCGAGTTTGACTCTAATCAACCCACGTTTGACCCGCATTGATCCAATGCTAAATTTTGGGTATAACATTATCAACCAAACACTAAGTAAGGGCTTATATATCATCCTCATTTCATTTTTAATCAAACACTTGATATAAGACGTGAAATCTCAAACTCATTTCTCATGAATCGATTCTTGATTTTAATCCTATACAATTTCAAGAAATAAACACCCCTTATTCAATATCATTAAACTAGACTAAACCATCAAATGTATACATTTTCATATGAGTACTAATTTTTCAAAATGACTAAAGATTACATATTTTTAATGTTCAACCTTTAAGGTTTGAGTTGCAGATAAATAAAAATAAAATTGATGCCGGTTTGACCATATTTGATGGTTATAGCCGTTAATAATAATTTATGTCACATCGGTAAATCTTGTTCAAATAATTTTTGAAATTTTAAAATAATTTTGATTAAATAATTCATTAATTGTCTAATGTTTAATTTATGTTTGGCTTAATCGATTTGAACTATTGGTTAAAGTTAATTTATTATAAATTCAATTTTTAAACTTTATTATTGAATATGAAATATTCATGTTGTTAATAATGAAACAGGTATCAAACCCCTTTGATTAGATTTATATTTCATATATTTTATAATGTAATTTTAAGAAAATAATCATTTATATTACCAATGATTTAATTATTTTATTTTATTTTTCAATTGCAAGCATTCAATTTTCAGACAGTAAAATTTTACCGTATAAAGTGTCCAAAAATAAAATATGTGTCTTTCAGTTAAATAATGAATTTTATTCAACGAAAGACATCATTGCTTGTAGGGCTGCTAACGGGTTATCCAACCCGTTATAACCGACCCAACCCAACCCTAAATTCGGCCAACCAAACAGAACCATTCAAAACAGTGGGTTTATTGGGTTGATTTTTGATTAAACCGTGGGTTTATTGGGTTGATTTTTGATTGGGCCGTTTGTAAATGGGTTGGGTCAAAGTTTAGATATTTAAAACCTTAACCCAACCCAACCCGGTTATATATATATATACACTATTTTATATGATTATAGTCTAGATTACTACTCAGTCTAATAATTCATGTATTGAATCACTTGGTCGCTATTGCCTTTTAAAATGTAGATTTGGTTAGCCAAGTATTCGGTGTATAATATATAGTATATGATATTAATAGGAGAAGTTACAAGACAGATCATTTGATTACCTTCCTACCATCATTTGATTACCTTCCTACCAACATGACAAACAATCTCAACTACACTTATTTTCCTTTAAACAAAAGTAGTTATTTAAACTCATATATATTACTTGGACATAAGCTTATAAGATATCAGTGTAGAGATTTTTTGTGCATTTTTGTATAAACAACTTATTTGTTTTTATTCTTGTCATGTTACTTAATGGAAACACAAAACTATTAGCTATTACAACTTATGCTAGAGTGCTCTGTACTTGTGCTTCTACTGAGTTTGGTTTTTGGAACCGGACTGCTGGAGATAGTAATGTACTTCATTAGTTGTAGATTTTTTCTTTCGACATAGTTCAACTAATTTTAGTTATTTTATATGCGATGGTGAATTTATCTTCTAAATATCTTTGTGGTAAAAATTATGTATCATAACACTTCTAATAATATGATTGTGATATAATATTTTTTATAACCCGATCAACCCAACCCTAACTAACCCAACCCGTCAAACGATTAGTAGGGTTGGGTTCTTTATTTTTTTTGAGATGAATGGGTTGAAATTTTTGTAACCCGTACTAAATGGGCTGGGTTGTTAAAAGGGTCAAATCGATCCAACTCAGTCCATGTGCAGCCCTACTTGCTTGGACATTATACAATTCTATTATATGTACGAAAAAGTAGTTCTCGAAGAGAAAAAAAAGAAGGTTAAAATTGAAGTGGGCTTTTGACCAAGTGGGCTAGATAGAGGGTGCAGCCCAACAGCAGCAACGTGAAACCCTAATAAAGAGGTATAAAAGCAAGCGTTTGAGCAAAACTGCAGCTCATAAACCCAGTAGGCGAAAATGCAGATCTTCGTGAAAACCCTAACCGGAAAGACCATCACCCTCGAGGTTGAGTCCAGTGATACTATCGATAATGTCAAGGCTAAGATCCAAGACAAGGAAGGTAACTTATACATATCTTTATGTTTAATTATTTAATTTAATTCTCCTCTTCTTTTTTCTTTTTAATTGTTTGAGTTGATTAAAATTGTGGTTAATTTGAATAGGAATTCCACCTGACCAGCAGCGATTGATCTTTGCCGGAAAGCAGCTGGAAGATGGCCGTACTCTTGCCGATTACAACATCCAGAAAGGTTATATCTTTTATTATTTATTCATTTTTTTATTAAATTAACACATTTATGTATGTATATGTTAATTGGGGGATGAATAGTTGTGTTGGGTATTAAAAAGATTTGATTTTTGGATGAAATAATACAGAGTCAACACTTCATTTGGTTCTGAGGCTTCGTGGTGGGATTATTGAGCCTTCTTTGATGGCTTTGGCTAGGAAGTATAATCAGGAGAAGATGATTTGCCGCAAGTAAGCTCCTCCCTTCCCCTCCTTTTACATTTTTTGTCGATTTGTGATGTTAGAATAGTTCAAGTTGAATTGTAAATGCATGAAGTTTTTATATGTTTAAATTGATGTTACGTTCGGTTGTTTTTTATTGTTCGGTGGTTCTGTTTGTACCCGTCAGCACTTTGGTTAATCTGTTTTTTAGTGTTCTGAGTAGGGAGTAGAACTGTTAGAGATTCTTTAGTGGTTGATGATGTTATATAGTAGTTTAGGAGTACTTTGTCTGGGTAGGCTAGAATGTTTGAGATGGATACTTTTGATGTTACTTGTATTAAGAGTGTTTGTTTTTGTTATCATTTATGCTTAATTTTGATAACACCATAAGAATATTGCACAACTTAGCTGAAAAAAGACTGATTGTAGGGGATATTTGTTGCTTTTCCAATGATGTTTACTTGATTATAGAATGACATGTTAGGTTTTACGTTTATTATATTGCGTCTATTTGATGAGTTGTATGTGGTCCAACTTTTATTCTTATAGTAAACTTTCATTGTTCTAGATGTTATGCCCGCCTACATCCTCGTGCTGTCAACTGCAGGAAGAAGAAGTGTGGCCACAGCAACCAGGTTCGATGTTTTATCTTTTACTTAATGTTTGTGCACTTTACAATTTGTATATCTTGTACATGAATAATCTTCATACTTTGCTGGTATTTGATTGCAGCTGAGGCCAAAGAAGAAGATTAAGTAGACGATTGCAAATTTCCTTGAGCTAGTTGCAGCAAGCGTTCTATCTGCAGCACAGCTTTTGTCATGCTGTTTAATGAAACTAAACATTATGTTATGTCCTAGTATGCATAATTGAATATGCTTTCTTTTAAAGACCTTGAATTAGCAAAATGTTGATGGATTTCTTTTTGTTAACGTTCCTTTTAGTTTTTGATATTATGATGCATTGTTAATTTTAGCCCCAAGGTACCGAATGTTGCTACTAGTCTGAATTGGTCACTAGCTTCCAGGGAAGCAAAAACTGATCTAATTAATGATTAGGTGGAGAGTCCTACTGAATAGATCTTTTTGTGCTAAATTAGTGAAGTAGAACTGATAATATGGGTAGGAATTCACATATTCTGTGCTCTGTGATTAGATGGATCCCTTTAGTTCAAATAGTTAGTTAGAGGGATATATGTTATCTAAACAGCTAGTCCATTACCCGAGTACTTGAATCAGAGTTGAACTATATATCACCCCCTACTGTTATAATTGTCTGTTGGAGTTTCACTGAATTGTAGGGCTTCTGGTATTGATTGTAAAAGCCTGATAGCTTATTATTTTCACTCATCTAATGTCGCACTTGGTGCATTGTCCCAGTGCTCCAGTGCATGGTGTTCTACATATGGTTGTTGCACTTGGTGTATTGTCCGAATGCTCCTGTGCATGGTATGCCACATATGATTGACGAATTTAGTGCCTTTAGGGTGAAGTTCACAGGTTTCCAATGGCCTCTTCTGCTGTGAACTATCAAACATTAAAATCAAAGGTGATGAAATTCAGGTTTTGCCCGGCTCCATTACTCGTCGTCATTTTAATAGAGTGCCCTGCAAATGTCAAACATTGTAAGCAGCTTCAATTCGGGTAGACGAGTTTGATATAAATTTGTTCAGAGAATTCTAGTGTTGGTGATTACCTGAATGGTTTAATAAATGGAATTGTAACTTCTAAATGTTCAAATGTTGACTGCAATGATATAATGTGGCTGACATAAAATTAATTTGGGAATGCGATTAGCATATGGGAATAGAATGACACAACTAAGTAGTAACGTACTGGTGGAGTTATTCCAGGAACTTGAGAGTGAGAAATAACAAAATAGCCAGCAGCAGGGCAAGAGGTCTCCCCGCAGCGGTCATGGGTTTCACTATGGATATACCATCCTTAGAGTATCTCCGATGGACATCAGATAAAATGATTGGTTAAAATAATAATTATGTAAATTTTGCTGAATCTTTAAGCTAATTTACTCCGGTATTTTTTTCAAGTTATTATAAATATGATATTTTATTATATTAGGGTAATTGATGATATGTAATTTCGTTACAGGTCTTTTTTAGCCCTATCTCTCTTATCCCTATGAGGTCTTCCTCTGCTAGTAGGTTTTTTCAAAAACTCTATTTATTCTAATGTGGATGGCAGATATACCTATATTTCTTTACGAATGTTGTTTTTATCAACCATTATTTAAAAATAATATAGGTCAGACAAATATAGCCAACATAGATATATGTTGACTAAAATTATAGTTAATGGGAAAGCATCTATAATAATTATTTTTGATATATTTGAGGTGTTTTTAACTCAGGGTTCTTGCCCACCTAAGATTTAGGGTTCTTGCCTACTGACGATACTCTTAGTATCCAACTTCAATCTACAGTTTTCGTTCTGAAATTGACTTATTTGCACATGCCAATTCTTATTTTTATCCGAACACTATTTTATTTCCATTCAAATTTTCTACTCAATTCATATTGTTTCGTTTAATTTCAATCTATTCTATTTTATTCGGTCCAACTAAAAATGACGACATAAGTGTCAAAGTGCACTTTTGTATCAATAGAATACCGGGACGGTAAACACAATGCTGCGCCGAAGAGTATTTTCAATTGAAGCAGCAGCAAAAAATTCCCAGGTAGCAATTATTATACTCCCTTCTGTCACCAAACACATATCCACCTTTTATTTAATTATATATTAAACAAATTGATAGTTAACGAAAAATTATATTATTTTTTAAAAATATTAACATAATTGATACTTAAATTATCATATCAACTCAAAATGGACAATAATTTTGGAAGAGACAGAATAAAAAATGTGGCCACAATAAGGGGGCGTTTGGTTCATCTCGGGGAAACGGAATGGAATCGAGAAAGGGAAAAGAGGAGAAAGGAAAGTAAAGACCCAGAATTGTTTTACGTGTTTGGTTCAGATCCGGAAACGGAATGAAAATTTACGTGATTATATTTATTTTTTATTTTTAATATTAAACAATCTCAATATAGTCAAATATATTTATATTATAACAGTATAATATATTAACATTATAATAGATAAACAAATTTAATTATTTAATAGCACCATTAACTTTTTTAATAAATTAACATATAAATTTATATCAAAATTATTTTAATTTATAAAACTAAATTATAAATCATTTTTAATTTTTAAAATTAATTTTGCATACTTATGTATTTTTTTGGTCCAATATTTAAATTATAATTGAAATAAGAAAATAAAAGTGGGAAATGATGTTCAAATACCTAGTGGAAGGTGATGAATGGAGTTTGAGGAATAAGGGGTAAACCTACAACTAAAAAAGGGGAAAGAGAATGATTGTTTTTACTAAACAAACATCAATAAAGGAAATGACCCAATTATTTCCCTTTCCCTTTGTTGAATACCTAGTACCAAACGCATCCCAAGTGGGACAGAGGGAGAGTACAGAATTTGTTAAAATTTTGAATCTTTAATCATGCAAACCTTATTCCCCCAAAAAATTACGTTTCTAGTTCTTTTTTTCTAAAAAACTTTTAGATAAATGACTTATGGAAAGCAAAGAAAAATTTCTCTTTCTTTTCTTTTAAAAAAGTTTATGAAAAATTGACAAAAACAAAGTTTATGGAAAACTATGTGAATTATCTTCCGTCTCTTTAAATCCTTTTACTTTTTGCACTTGTCTTGAGATATTTATGTAGATAAAGAAGGTAAAGCTGAAAATGTAGTATTAAACAACGATAATATGCTAGACCTTTATAATGCAATTTCAAAAGTAAACTAGTTACGTTATAGTCTTGTATGAAAAGCACATGTTAGAATAAATATATCATTTTAATGTATGATGGAGTTTTTTTTTTTTTGAAACAGGATGATAGAGTTAATAATTTGTATATTAAATGAGACTAATTTTAATAAAAAAATATTAACTTATATAATTTTCAAATTATTAACTTATGTTAAGAGGCCCGAATCCGTACTATAAAAAATTATTAATCAATCGAGATTATTAATTTAACGAGATTTAACTTTAAATGACTATTAAAAAAGGAAGAGAATATGATTTATATAAAAATTCGGAGAATGCATGCGGAGATTAGATTAATATTTGAGTAATGCAACCTAGCAAAAAGAGATCCTAATAATATTTTAAATAATCTTTGTTATTGGTGGAACTCGTGTGTATACACTAAATTCCTACCTCATTTATGAAGAAAATGGTCATATACAGATAATTCAATAATTAAGAACAACAAAGAAATTTTAGCATTATATTATTTGAAATATTTTGCAAAACTAGAATTTTGTCCATGTAAAGTTACTACTACCAGTGAACGGGGGTGAATGAAGTCAAAGGTGGACAGTTTTAAGTGGGAGGAAGTGAGTAAAAGGTAGGTGTCGGTCGTCGTATTCAAAACCAGAGTCCTTAACTAAACGCGCCTAACGAGTACCCTACTTTTTCACTCATTCAACTCATAAATGTGAAGGATTGCAAAAAAACAAAAGAAAGAGTTGAAAGTTTGGTTGACAATCAATTTTCATTCACTGGTTTCGTTGGCCAAATGTAGTACTAACAGTATAAGAGGTAAACTATAGAGGAAAATGTGTGTCAAATTGAAAATTTATATTGTTATATAACATAAATTAGTTGGACAAACTGCGTTTTGCGCGGTTTTAAAATTATTATACTCATAAATATGATTTATAAATATCTAAAGATATGTAAAATAATGTTTGAAAAAATTACTATTACTAATAGAATATTGTACTAAAAAATTTAACAATTTTCATTATAACTTTTGCTTTGAGAACAATTTATATTCGTTCACCATATATTACCCTCTTAGTATTTCATGTACAACAAAACATTATAATCAAATGCATGTCACAGCTTTTTTTTTCCTCGACAGTTTGCTCTAGATTTTGCAAATTAAATATACTATTTTCTGTAGTAGAACTAAGCTTGTAGATTTCTATATCTATATTACAGCACTTAAGTGTTTTTACATGAATATGTTTGAGATAAATAATATGAACAATACAAAATCATGAGTCATTGTTGCAATTTATAGATGCATGTATGTGATGCGTCAATCAGTGAGGATATCTATGAAATAAAATGAGTTTATACAGTCTGGACGACAATCCAAAACTAAAACTAATGCTAATTTCTATACACCTTATCTTTTTATCTCTCAAAAAATGAATTCAGTTCAACTTGAAAAAAATTATTTGAAACAAAATAGAACTATAAGCTTATAGGAACCCTATACTAAAAGAAGTTTTAAGAAAAAGTATAAGGTTGCATCGTATATATCCACATTTCTTCTTTCACCTATGATATGATATGAGAGTCCTAATTACATCTTTTGCACGCGGACCTCTTCCAATTTAAATTCAAACGGGAAGGTAAAAGAAAAACCAGAAAAAATTCACATATCAACACTCGTTATAAAAGGGTTTTTGATTGCCTTCTAACTTTTCTTTATTTGACTGAGTTGTAGCAAACATAACTGAAGGCGTAGCTGCTATGTTGGATTTCTAAGAAACCCGGGACAAAATTTATGCTTATGAGCCTAGAAGCTTGTCCTGATTAAGAAAATAAAACCCCCCCATAAAACACGATAAATGAAACATTCTGTGAGCAGTGCTACCCATATTAAATATTTATACCTTAAGATAACAAAATTGGTACATTCAGAAAATCTTTTTAATCCAATGCCAATCTTGATATTGTATTCTAATTTCCTAAATCTGTTCTACTCCAACCTCAGTATTTTCGCACCAAAAACCACGCAAGCGTACGCGATCATATGTGTAGTAAGATTTAAGTCAAGTTTGTTCCCACAGAGACTGCTTTAGGTTAAGTTTAGATTATGCACTTATGCAAAAATGTATGATTATCGTTCACAACTAAGACAAGTAACAAATTTGAGGTTGATTAACTAAGTAAAAGAGAGTATAGCGAACATGCATTAACAAGAGAATAAAAGTGATTTACTTATATTGAATAAACATGAGATTCTAACTTCATTAAATACTTCATTCAAAATTTATGTCTTTATCAAAGTATGCGATGGTGAGGATAACTAATCAGATACACAAAATTAGTATACACTATATTTCGATATACGTATACCCTACTACTAAGCATCCACAATCAGATAAAAGTTGAGTAGAATCTAATTATGCTTAGACCCTATATGTCTATAGATTTTAAAAACATAACGGTTTTAAGACAAGTTATCTATTATGATTACATAGGGTGTGTAGATGGTTAAAATTACTCCACGAATTATGCATGTCAATTCATACATAAACCTATACTAGCATGACAAGTTCTAAACCTCTATATTCACTGTCACTTCAATAGAGATTAACAAACAATCTTAGATGTTAGCTACGCATCAAAGACGAATAAGCACAACCAAACTAGAAAATCATAAATCACCACCCACTAACGATTTAGAACAATCAACTATTTTTTGTTTGTCAGGAAAAATTCCATTTGATATAAATATCAAGATTACAAACCGGAAGGATAGAGTTTCAATCCTGAGAAACCAGTTTCTTTCATTCATTAAAAGTATTCATCTAACCGAAGAATAAGCAAGTACTCACGGAAACTCAGATACATCACCTTTAAATGTCAGAAAAGATAATCCACAAAAGGCCTCGTTAAAACCCCGCAAGAGTAAAACCTTGTGGGAAAAAAACTCAAGGGGGAAAAGAGTACCCTATAAAAGTACATTATGTACATAAACTAAGAACAATACTAGTATATTCTGAAAATTCTTCAGATCCGGGTCCTTGAATAAATGATTGTGCTTTGAATATTTGAGAAGAGAATTTGCCATTAAAACTCTTTCCAGCATCCTGTAGGTAAAAACAAGTAAAATAAAGGAAAATATATTAAAATAATAAATCATATTCGATAATTATTAAAAGGAATGGAAAAATAAAAAATCCAACCAAAGAAAATCTTTAGTTTGATACAAATAAGCCGATACAAATTGGTACATTACTTCCTCTAAAAGGCCAAAAAATTACGCCACCAAAAGGCCACCTATAAAAGGTACAAATAATAGCCCAAGACACTAATAAACCCATTAAAGGTACAAAAAAAACCCTTCAATCAACGCACTAATGATCCAAACATGAAATCTTGCAAATTGTGACAAAAAATAAGTTGCAACATTTATAGTAAAAAAATTAAGGTTCATTAAAATTGAAAAATCATTGAAAATTTATGAAGGTACATACACAAAATTATCTCATTAAGTAAATTCTAAATTATTGTCTAATTAAAGAAACGGTTTTAATTTATCGCACAAAATTAATAACAGATTTGCAACATATAAGCGCCTTAACTAATAGAACATCAATTATGAAAACAAAAAAGTCAATTAAAATAATTAGGAATTAAAAACATTCAAACTGAAGTGTAAATCATGCTTAGATTGATCAATAACATTAATTTTATCAAAAGTAGGTTTAGTCACCGGAACGTAGCCACCGGACCACGGCGGTTGAACTGCTATCACCTACCTCAAAATAACAAGATCAGAAATTAACTAACAAATAACGAACACAATGAACCTCGC